>NC_080672.1:218191249-218226249 GCF_030247195.1 Topomyia yanbarensis | reverse complement strand
TACTAGTACTTTGTCTAAAACTAACACTGAAATCACTTTATTGTTTGCTTTTTTCCTTACATTGTTGTATTTCATACTGATCTAGTATTTTCGGGTGTATTTATTTACTTTTTTTTCTGTTATTGTCTAAATTTAAAAACTAAATATTCTAGGTTCCTTTAATTGGTGAATGATTAGCCTTGGATGAGAGTATGAGGAGATGAATTTAATTAAAATTTGACAGACGCTGTTTTTAGAAAATGATAGATAAGTTCCATGTATAGAGGATCGCGATACGCCAGGATGTCTCTAACAGGAACATGGATTGGTCTTCCTCGGACTTGTAAAGAATCTACTAATTGTGATCTGGCTTCACGATATTCAGTGCAGGACCAAACAACATGCTCAATGTCATGGTAACCTTCTCCACAAGCACAATGATTACCCTCAGCGAGCCCAATACGACGGAGATGCGCATCTAAAGTATAATGATTGGACATGAGCCTAGACATCACACGGATGAAGTCCCGACTTACATCCAATCCTTTGAACCATGCCTTCGTTGATACTTTAGGGGTAATTGAGTGTAGCCATCGTCCCATATCTCCATTGTCCCAAGATGTTTGCCAACTAGCAAGTGTCCTCTGTCGAGAAGCGCTATAAAATTCATTGTAAGCGATGGGTCTTTCATATATTTCACCATCTAGTGCACCAATCTTGGCTAAATTATCAGCTTTCTCATTGCCCGCAATAGAGCAATGGGCGGGGAGCCACACTAGGGTAAATTTATAACATTTTCTTGTCAGGTTACTCAGAGATTCTCGTATCTTCCCCAAAAAGAATGGATCGTGATTATCAATCCTCTTTGAGCGTAGAGCTGCAATTGTGCTGAGACTATCAGTGAGGATAAAGTAATGGTTCGGGGGTAAAGTATTAATTATTTGCAAACTATAGTGAACTGCTGCTAGTTCCGCTATATAAACAGAGGCGGGTTCTGCAAGTTTGAGAGAAATTGAAAAATTATTGTTGAAAATACCGAAACCAGTGGCCTCACTGATTCGTGACCCATCAGTGTAAAACATTTTAAGGCAGTCTATGTGTTGATATTTACTTGTGAATATTTTAGGGATCTCCCGCGAGCGTAGATGATCCGGAATTCCACGAATCTCTGCTTGCATGGACGTGTCGAAGAATAAAGTGGATTCAGGAATATCTAGTATATTGACGTATGTGGGAACATACCTAGCAGGCGTTATTTCTTGTGACATGTGATTGAAATACACTGTCATGAATCTGGTTTGGGGTTGAAGCTCGACAAGTCTTTCAAAATTTTCAATTACCAGTGGGTTCATAACCTCACATCGAATAAGTAAACGAGAAGAAAGATCCCAGAATCGGTCTTTTAAAGGAAGAACTCCCGCTAGTACTTCAAGACTCATCGTATGGGTCGACTGCATGCAACCTAAGGCAATTCGTAAACAGCGATACTGTATCCGTTCCAGTTTAATAATGTGAGTGTTCGCAGCTGAACGGAAACAGATGCACCCATATTCCATTACTGAAAGTATTGTTGTTTGATACAATCTTATCATGTCACTTGGATGAGAACCCCACCATGATCCAGTTATTGTTCGCAGAAAATTTATCCTTTGTTGGCATTTCGTTATTAGATACCTAATGTGGCCTCCCCATGTGCCTTTAGAATCGAACCAAATTCCAAGGTATTTAAAAGTCAGGACTTGGGCTATCGTTCTACCAACCAACTGAAGCTGAAGCTGAGCTGGATCACGCTTCCTTGAAAAAACAACCAACTCTGTTTTCTCCGTAGAGAAATCGATGCCTAAATTCAAAGCCCAACTTGATAAATTATCCAAACTATCTTGCAGTGGTTGTTGTAAATTTAAGGCTTTTGGTCCTGTAACAGAAACCACGCCATCATCTGCAAGTTGTCTTAGAGTGCATGGGCTGACAATACAATTATCAATATCATTCACGTAAAAATTGTAGAGAAGGGGGCTTAAACAAGAACCTTGTGGGAGGCCCATGTAACTTATTCTGAATGTTGCCAAATCGCCATATGAAAAATGCATGTGCTTTTCTGACAATAAGTTGTATAAATAATTATTTAATATTGGTGAAAGACCACATTGATGTAGTTTCTCTGAGAGAACATCAATGGAAACAGAGTCGAATGCTCCTTTTATGTCTAAGAACACAGACGCCATTTGTTCTTTTTTTGCATAAGCTAGTTGGATTTCTGACGAAAGTAGCGCCAGACAATCATTCGTTCCCTTTCCCCTCCGAAAACCAAACTGGGTATCTGATAGCAAGCCGTTCGCCTCAACCCAATTGTCGAGACGTCGTAGGATAATTTTTTCCAACAATTTCCTGATGCAGGATAACATTGCAATCGGTCGATACGAGTTATGATCGGAGGCTGGTTTTCCCGGTTTTGGAATAGCGATAACTCTCACTTGTCTCCAGTCGTGCGGGACAATGTTCTGCTCAAGAAGCTTATTGAATAAATTCAACAAGCGTCTTTTTGCTAGGTCAGGCAGATTCTTCACCAAGTTGAATTTAATTCTGTCTAGTCCCGGAGCATTATTGTTGCATGAGAGGAGTGCAATTGAGAATTCCATCATTGTCAAAGGCGAATCTATGAAATCGTTACTTGTGGGAGCATCGCGAGTGATTTTCTGCGCAGGAGCAGAATCGGGACAAATTTTCTTGGCAAAATTAAATATCCAACGATTCGAAAAATCTTCGCTTTCATTAGTCACGTTTCGATTCCTCATTCTTCTGGCTGTGTTCCAAAGAGTACTCATTGATGTTTCTCTTGACAAGCCATTAACGAAGTGTCTCCAATAACTAGATTTTTTGGCACGACGTATACTGTCAAATTTGTTTTGCAAAATGAAATAATTTTCAAAGTTCTCACGTATACCCCCTTTCTGTTTCATAATTTCTTTGTAGGCAACTTGTTTAGCTTCATATGCATCAGAGCACTCTTTGTCCCACCAAGGATTAGGGGGCCGTCTATTTATTGTCATTCCAGGATTGCATTTCGTTTGGGCTTGTTCTGCTGCTTCAATAATTAAACCCGCTAGGAATTCATATTCTTCGGTAGGGGGTAGCTCTTCTATCGAAGCAAGAGAAGTGGAAATTAATGTTTCGTATGTTTTCCAATCAATATTTCGTGTTAAGTCATAAGGAACATTGATTGAATTCGTAAGGCCTAATTCACTGTTAATTGAAACAACGATTGGCAAATGATCGCTACCGTGAGGATCAGGTACAACCTTCCACGTGCAGTCTAACCGAAGTGATGTTGAGCACAGAGATAGATCTAATGCACTTGGACGTGCAGGAGGTCTGGGGATGCGTGTTGTTTCGCCAGTATTTAAAACTGTCATATTAAATTCGTCACAAACATTGTAAATCAAAGAGGATCGATTATCATTGTAGAGGGAACCCCACAATACTCCGTGCGAGTTGAAGTCTCCCAGTATCAGACGCGGAGCAGCCATGGATTCCACTACCTCAAAAATTTGACGTTGTCCAATTTGAACTTTGGGAGGTATATATATAGAAGCGATAGACATGTCTTTGCCTTTAATGTTCGTTTGGACAGCTACAGCCTCAATGCCCGCAAACAAGGGGATTTTAATTCTATAGAAAGAATAGCACTTTTTAATTCCTAGAAGCACTCCTCCATACGGGGTGTCTCGGTCTAGGCGAATAATGTTGAAATCATTTAAGTTGAAATTAATGTTTGAGGTAAGCCATGTTTCACATAGAGCAAAAGCATCGCATTTTAAATTATGCAGTAAAATTTTTAAGGAATCAATTTTAGGTATGATACTTCTGCAATTCCACTGTAAAACAGTGATGGAATCTTTCATTGGAGGAGGTGAATTACCCATTGAAAGATACAATCGCTGCAAGGATGGGCCATTGAGCAATCAGCTGCTCTAAAAATGTTCTAATTGTTGGGAGGAAAGCTGAAAGTATACTCTTTAGTGGTTCAGAAATATTGAATGCTTTAAAAATCCAATCAACAATTTCAGAAAATTTCAATAATCCTACCCCCAGCTGAGGCTCAGAGGAAGTCGAAATTTTATTATTTCCAGTAATGGTGTTCTGTTTGGATTGTACGTTCCCAAAACCGGGCGGAATTGATTTCGGTTTTGAATCGGAATTTTTCGGTTTTGGGCGCAGTTTATCTATTGGTGGAGAAATTTTAAGGCCCTTGCTTGGCAGCTTGGGAAAAGAAGACTGTTTTCTTTTTCTGGAATTTCCGGGTAAAACAAATGATGTACCTTCGCACGCTCCGTCAGAGTCAGACTGTTCCGAAAATAGAGATGTGTAAGTGTTTTCTAAGAAGATGGGTTTAGGGGTAGCATTTTTCAACATTTCTGCATAGGAGCGCTTAGACCTCTCCTTCAAGGATCGTTTAATTTTATCCTCACGCAATTTATAAATGGGGCATGCAGGGACCTCATGTGAGTTTTCTCCGCACATTAAACATTTTTCTGAATTTTCATTACATGTATCCTCTTGATGAGAACCCCCACATTTGCCACACCGTGCCTTATTGGAACAGTAAGTGGCTGTGTGGCCAAGCTGTTTGCAATTAAGGCAATTCATTACACGAGGGATAAAAAGGCGAACAGGGAGACGAATCTTATCGATAATGACATAGTTGGGCAGCGCAGACCCAGCGAAAGTCACTCGAAATGAGTCAGACAGTCGATAAACTTTTTTATCTCCTTCGTGTGATACTGAATGCAATTGCTTGCATTCAAGTATTTTTACGTCTTTAAGTATGGTGTCTTTGAAACGACCAACCCCATGCTTAACTAAGTCATCAACAGTCAAACTCGATTCTGTGATGACCCCATCAATTTCAATTTCCTTTGAAGGAATATACGCTCTATACTCACGCGTAAAAAGCTCGCAAGAAGCAATTGCATTGGCTTGTTTGAAACTACCAACGACAATGCGTATTTTATCTTTATTGACTTTGACGATCTCTTTTACATCCGAGAATCGCGAAGTCAAATCTTTAGAAATTTGAATAATATTTAGCGCCTTTACTTTACGCCTAATAAATACAATCCATGGTCCCGTTGACGACTCTGGGTAAATTTTAATTCTAGTCGGATTTACATTTTCAGCATAAGGCTTAGGGGGAGGGTCTGTTACTCGTTCTCCCATCTCTTCATCCATTTTACCTAGCAAGAAAAACTATCACAAAAAGGAATGAAAAATATACCTGTTATACCTGTAGAACACACCTCATGTGTTACGTTGTAAACTCGGTGCCCGTTGTTTGACAATGTGACACCTGCTGTTCTTCTTCGTCGCGTTGCTTCTTCAGTAGAGAAATAGTCCTACCTGCAACACTTCAAAACTCTCTCCGATTAAGCTGCTCGTCGGTATCACCACCACAAGCGCGCTCTCTCCGTTTCCACCACCTCGGTAGACAAATGTGGCTACCTGTGGCTTGCTGCGAAAATCCCACTGTCGATGCGGCACTTTTCAGTGCCACTTGTTTTCCTTATTCGTCGTACCACTTCTGCGGTAGACAAATAGAGCAAATGGGTCTACCTGTGACGCTTCCCTCTCGTCGATTAGAATTGCCCGACGACACCAATACACTATATTTTTTTCTGTGTGTACAGGCACGATCACTGTCGATCTCTGCCACCGCGGTAGGCAAATTCGTCTACCCGCGGTTTGCTGTCAAAACACCACTTGTCGAGGATGCCGTTGACCACGCCTCCGACGTATCAACTGTCGACTCACACTTAACAAACTGGTCTCTCTCTCTCCCACAATAACGCATACAGCGTCTCGCACTCCGTCACTCTCTCGAGAACAAATCCTTCCACCTGGAGGCACAACCGTCTCGGTCGGTTGCAAAAACTGTTATGACTTTGACATTTGTCACACTATGAACCAATTCCCTTGTTACCATTCCCTACGCTATCCGTGTTATCCCCTCCTAAAAGTTTTGCTGCGGAAGTACTAATAGTGCACGGACCGTGTACTTGTGCCAGTTATTTGAATGCTGCTGCAGCTGCTGTTGTTGTTGATGCTGTTGCTGCTGTTTACTGCCTACCGCTTTCATGCTTTGGTTATAATTTCTTGTTTGCTTTTGAACTGCGATTAATGATAGATAAAATAGGCGAATTAATTAGATGTAAGGTTTGCTTCTCAATTGTCGGTTTTTGTTCATGTGTGAAGGGTTAGGTTCTCGCTTATGGCTATGTGATGACCATGGCTAATATTCGTAGTAGCAATACCTCTTCAAATATGATTGTTCCCAGAGTACAATCTGCAATACCATCTTAAGCGCGGATAATCTTAATATTTCTCACATTAATGTACAGAGCCTTTGTGCGCGAAGGTTGGCAAAGTTCAACGAGCTGAAAGTTTTATTTGAAAATTCTAAAATTGATATTATTTGTATGACTGAATCGTGGCTTGATAACACCATTTGCGATAAGATGATAAGCATTGAAGGCTATAAAATTTTTAGAAACGATCGCAACAGACATGGTGGTGGTATTTGTGTTTACGTGAAGAAGGAAATAACGTGTCGAGTAGTGCGCAAGTCGATGTTACTGACTGATAGTTATGCTCGGGGCAGCACAGAGTTTATTTTGCTTGAAGTACAGTGTGGAAATGATCGTTTTCTTTTAGGGGTTTACTACAATCCTCCTGATATCGACTGTGCGGAAACTTTATCCAACCATTTTGATGAATTCACAATCAGATATAATGCTACCTTCTTTCTAGGAGATTTTAACACAGACTTACTTAAAACTTCGAGCAAAATTCGTAGATTCCGCGATGCCTGCTTAAACATGTCTTATACGTGCATTAATACTGAACCTACATTTTTCCATCAATCTGGATGTTCATTGCTTGACCTACTTATTACTGATAAACCTGACATTGTGTTGAAGTTTGATCAAGTATCGTTGCCGGGTGTCTCAAATCATGATATGATATTCTCTTCACTCAATTTTTCCTCAACAGTTGTACCAGAAATCACTCGATATAGAGACTACATTAACTTTGATCCACGCATCATCCACGACTCCTTCTTCTCTGTTGAATGGAGAAGCTTTTACAGTATTGATGACCCTGATATTCTAACTGACTATTTGAATATTCATCTAAAGCGCATGCATGATGAATGTTTTCCTTTACGAATCTTCAAGCCCAAAAGAAACCCGTGGTTCAACAATGAAATAGCAACGACAATGATCAGCAGAGATATTGCATACAGAACGTGGAAGCGAACTAAGGAGGTGCATGATCATTCTCATTACAAACATCTTAGAAACAAAGTTAATGATTTGATTAAAAAGGCAAAAAGTGATTTTGACAGTCTCAAACTGAATGTAAATCTGCCTAGCAAGAAATTATGGAGTAATATTAAAAAACTTGGTGTCACGAAAAATAGATCATCTGATGATAAGTATATTCATTCGGTCGATGATATCAATGACTACTTTTCCTCCAATTTTACAACAGACAGAACATCGATGCCAGACTTTTCGTACCTCACAGAAGGCTTTCGGTTCCAGCCGTTTGAGGACTCTGAAATTATTAATGCTATTCATTCAATTAAATCTAATGCGTTAGGGCTTGATGATATACCAATACAGTTTATAAAAATTGTACTGCCATTAGCATTACCATTAATCAAACACCTTTTCAATGCGATTATTAAAACATGTAAATTTCCTTGTGCATGGAAACTCGTTAAAATTATACCAATTAAGAAAAAAGGAAACAGTGAAAGTTTATCTAACCTCCGGCCTATAAGTATACTAAGTGCCCTTTCAAAAGCGTTTGAGAGATTGATAAAGGATCAAATTCACAGGTTCATCACCAGTATGGATTTTTTAAGTCCCTTACAATCTGGATTTCGTGTAAGCCATAGTACCGACACAGCTCTTATGAAAGTACACGACGATATTGCTAAAGGAATTGATAAAAGAGGAATGGCTATTCTTCTATTAATAGACTTTGCGAAAGCTTTTGACCGAGTGTCACATGTTAAGCTTTTAAAAAAATTGGTTTTATCTTTTCAGTTTTCTAATATGGCTGCAAGTCTAATTAAATCTTACTTGTTTGCCCGTAGACAAGCAGTTTATTGCAATGAAACCATGTCTTCTTTCCATTGTATCGGGTCCGGTGTTCCTCAAGGATCTGTGTTGGGGCCCCTACTCTTTTCATTGTTTACAAACGATTTGCCCTCAGTACTAAAATATTGCTCGATTCATTTGTTTGCCGATGACGTTCAAATATATTTCTGTGCTGAAAAACATACAAATATTGATGATATTTCCAATAAAATTAATAGCGACCTAGAAAGTATTTATATGTGGTCTCAACGAAATTTATTGTTCATAAATCCCTCTAAAACTAAAGCTATATTTTTTAATAGGGTGAACACAACAGTTTATCCACCATTGTTTCTTGACAATCAGCCAATTGAGTTCGTTGATCGAGTAAATAATCTTGGAGTTATTTTCAAAGCTAATCTTGACTGGGACGACCAAATTAGTTCACAATGTGGAAAGATTTACGGTTCCTTAAAGCGACTAAATTTAGCCACGAAACATCTTTGTATTTCAACAAAACTCAAACTTTTTAAAACACTGATACTTCCTTATTTCATATATGGCGATTTTTTTATATTTAAACGCATCAGTTATGTCACTACATAAGCTAAGGGTAGCTTTAAATGCGTGCGTTCGATACGTTTACAATCTTTCCAGATATTCTCGAGTATCCCATCTACATCACCATCTGATTGGCTGTCCATTTCATCAATTTTATAATTTACGGTCCAATCTAACTTTATTTCGTATTATCCAATCTAAACAACCTGAATACTTGTTTACAAAATTAAGACCTCTTCATAATCCTCGCACACTAAATTTTTCATTACCCCTTCATCATATGGCATATTATAACCAATCAATATTTGTAAGAGGTGTTGTTTGTTGGAATAACTTGCCCTTTTCAATCAAAACTTGTAATACAAAAATAGCCTTTAAGCGAGAGTTATTGCGCGAACTCAATAACATGAATTAAAATATTAGCAGTTGAGAGCAAAAATTAGAATAATAGATTAGCATTAGTTTTAAAGTTTCATAACTATCATGAATTCTGATCAAAGCAAAGTGTAACATTTAAAAAGGCAGGTGCCTTACGTTATACGGTGGAATAAGCAAATAAATAAATCAATAAATAAATAGCAGCCGATGGGAAGGTTGCACCTTTCATTTGAGACTATGTTTGGACAAATCGGTCCAGCCATCTCTGAGCAAAATGAGTGACATTATTTGACACATACGCACATACATACACACACACACATACACACACATACATACATACACACACACATACAGACTTTTTCCGATCTCGACGAACTGAGTCGAATGGGAAATGACACTCGGCCCTCCGGGCCGGGATTAGGTTGACGTTTTTCAGAGTGATTGCATAACCTTTCTATATGAGAAAGGCAAAAATGTGCCAAAATCCAAAAAAGTGAATCGTAGTCAAATTTTTTTTCGAGTTTGCATCAAATCTCGACGTTTCATGCACCTTGAACACATTTAGCATCAAAAATAAAAATTCTATTTTTAATTTTTCCTATAGTTTATATGAGAAATTTCTGTGTGGCCGCACTCTGAAACCCGTAATTCCGGAACCAGAATTCCGATCGATCCAAAATTCAATAGCAGCCGATGGGAAGGTTGCACCTTTCATTTGAGACTATGTTTGGGCAAATCGGTCCAGCCATCTCTGAGCAAAATGAGTGACATTATTTGACACATACGCACATACATACACACACACATACACACACACACACACATACACACAGATACATACATACACACACACATACAGACTTTTTCCGATCTCGACGAACTGAGTCGAATGGGATATGACACTCGGCCCTCCGGGCCGGGATTAGGTTGGCGTTTTTCAGAGTGATTGCATAACCTTTCTATATGAGAAAGGCAAAAATGTGCCAAAATCCAAAAAAGTGAATCGTAGTCAAATTTTTTTTTCGAGTTTGCATCAAATCTCGACGTTTCATGCACCTTGAACACATTTAGCATCAAAAATAAAAATTCTATTTTTAATTTTTCCTATAGTTTATATGAGAAATTTCTGTGTGGCCGCACTCTGAAACCCGTAATTCCGGAACCAGAATTCCGATCGATCCAAAATTCAATAGCAGCCGATGGGAAGGTTGCACCTTTCATTTGAGACTATGTTTGGGCAAATCGGTCCAGCCATCTCTGAGCAAAATGAGTGACATTATTTGACACATACGCACATACATACACACACACACATACACACACACATACACACACACATACACAGGATGCCATCGCGCTCTCGTTACACCGGCTTAGCCTACCGGTGGGTCTGTACCGGATCCTGGAAAGTTACTTCCAAAACCGCGTACTGCTATACGAGACCGATGCCGGTCAGAAAAGGGTTCCGATTACCGCCGGAGTCCCGCAGGGCTCGATCCTAGGCCCGGTGCTATGGAACCTCATGTATGACGGGGTTCTGAGACTGAAGTTCCCTCCTGGGGTCAAGATCGTCGGCTTTGCCGACGACGTAACCTTGGAGGTCTACGGGGAGTCAATTCCTGAGGTAGAACTAACCGCAGAACACGCGATTAGCACGGTGGAGGAATGGATGAGCGCGAGAGGCCTGGAGCTCGCTCATCATAAGACGGAGGTAGTTATCGTCAACAACCGCAAGTCGGCACAACATGCAGTTATCCATGTGGGAGAAGTCGCGATCACTTCACAGCGAAGTCTGAAGTCTCTCGGAGTCATTATAGACGACAAGCTGACCTTCGGCAGCCATGTCGACTATACGTGCAAGAGAGCGTCGACTGCTGTTGCGGCACTATCGAGAATGATGTCCAACAGCTCAAAGGTGTGCGCCAGTAGACGTAGGTTACTGGCAGGCGTTGCCGTATCTATCCTCAGGTACGGCGGCCCGTCATGGTCAAGAGCACTGAGGGTAACCAGTTACCTACAGAAACTGGAGAGCACCTACCGCGTGATGTGCCTCAGAGTGATATCTGCCTACCGCACGGTATCACACGATGCATCCTGCGTGATAGCGAGCATGATGCCAGTCGGGCTGGTCATTCGGGAAGATGAGGAGTGCTTTGAGCTACGTGGAAATAGGGGAGCCCGCGAGCGCACCAGGGTGACCTCGGTCGCCAGATGGCAGCGTGAGTGGGACAACTCCTCGAAAGGTAGGTGGACCCACCGGCTGATACCTAGCATATCGAGCTGGGTGGGAAGACCCCATGGGGAAGTTCACTTCCACCTGACACAATTCCTGTCAGGCCATGGCTGTTTCCGTCAGTACCTCCACAGGCTCGGACACGCGGAGGTCCCAGTCTGCCCGGACTGCCCAGGTGTAGACGAAACTGCCGAACACATACTGTTCGTATGTCATCGGTTCGACGTCGAAAGAAGAGCAATGCTTGACGTCTGTGGCTGGGACACAACCCCGGATACCCTTATTCAGCGGATGTGTCAAACGGTGGAGAAGTGGAACGCAGTCTCGGCTGCTACCATCCAGATTGCCAGTAGGCTACAGGTAATCTGGTGAACCGAGCAACAGACGGCGGGCACGGCTAACTAGTGATTGGTTAGTTGGAGCGAAAAAGGCCAAGCGCAAAATAAGAGAGTGAATGGTCTGTTCATGCCGAGGTAGGTTGGCGCAGCGAATGGCAACCGCGTAAGGGGTAAACCCAGCCACCCCGAAGCAAGACAGAAGAGTGAGTGTATAGGCGTATAAGTGGACTGCCTCATGCCAAGACGGGAGGGTCGTAGCGTAGTATGTTGGAACTAAGCTATCGATGCCTCATGGCGTGGCAGAGGAGTGAAAGGGTGAGCATCCAAGTCAGTCTCACACTGCATGTTAAGGGTGAGCATAAAAGTCAGCCTCACAGGTTGGTAGAGGCTAGCACAAAAGTCAGCCTAGCAAGGAATGAAAAAGGTGAGCACAAAAGTCAGCCTCGTATGGTATGTCAGAAGTGGGGCCTAAGAAAAATGTCCCACATGGGATGCCAGAGGGAGTGACAAAGGTACAATAGAGTGGCACGATTGAGAGTGAATCAGGTGATAGGGTGAGCACCCAAGTCAGCCTCACATGTATGGGTAGGGCGAGCACAAAAGTAAGCCTAGCAAGGAATGAGTAAGGTGAGCACACAAGTCAGCCTCGCATGGAACGTAAAAGGTGAGCACAAAAGTCAGCCTCATGTGGGAGTGTTTGAGAGTGAATCAAAGTGTGATTGAGAGAGCACCCAAGTAAGCCTCATACAGGATGTATGATCGCGTGAGTGAGAGTGAATGAGTACATTTAGTACAGCCATCCCCCCAGAAGTAATACCGAGAGGTAGTTCCTGGGAGGAATGATGGCGGAGCCCAATGGAGTTTAGTCGGTATTAATGGCTGGTCACCATTCGAGTCCGACACGCCCCCAGTGCACCCCGTGTGGTAGATTGGACCCTGCCGTTAGCACGTGTACTGGGCTAGGACATAAAGGTCTTCTCCATTGTAAAAAAAAAACACACACATACACACACACATACATACATACACACACATACAGACTTTTTCCGATCTCGACGAACTGAGTCGAATGGGATATGACACTCGGCCCTCCGGGCCGGGATTAGGTTGACGTTTTTCAGAGTGATTGCATAACCTTTCTATATGAGAAAGACAAAAACTATTTATAGGTAAACAGAGGACAAAAATAGGTTTGCTTTCTTTAACCTGAACAAACACATCACAAGATTAAATTAGCTTGGATACTAACAAATATTTCACATTAGTTGAAGATCTTATGACACATCTTAGAAATGAATTTGGAAATATCAGGATAGATCTGAGTCGTAACAGTTACCACGAACACGTTTGGGGAGAGATCGGAGGTGGGGAGAGCGACAAGTGGGGAATGGTAAATGATGGTTAGTGCTGCGACTCTGCGACTGTATATAGGGCGAAATTTTCATTCTTTACATCTTTATTATACATAATGCAACTGATAATTTTTTCGCCATAATTAGTATAACATAAATCTTGTAAAAGAAGGTAAACTTTCACTAGAATTCTTTTATTCACAAACACAGTTGCTCTCGGTGATGCTACAAGTATAATATGAATATGAATTATGTTAGAAATCTATTTTCTCACTACTAGGTGGATTACTTGGTGATCTGTGCATTCATATACCATCCAACGTCTATCTCACGACTGAACGCAATGCTTAATACAACGGTTAAATACATCAACTCTGGACAAATTTTCACTTTGAAGTAAATTTACAATTGTTTTGTCTTTAAAGTAAACTTGCTTATTGACTTTTGAAAAATAGTTAATTAATTACTAAGTAAATTCACAAAATGTTCTCGAAACGTATTCCTTAAATCACGCAGATGTGTTTTCATACCCCGATATTCAAAATCGGTTTAGTTTTTTCCCTAATACACCCGTAAAGCTATACTCTGTATGTAACGATCTCATTTTTAGTTAGTGGAAATTGGAAAGCGATGAATAAAAATACAAAATGTTTAATATCTCCGCCGTTCGTTAACGGATTTTGACAATATACACGGCTGCATTGCTTTGTTTGAAAGCCATTTGCTTTAAACCATTTGTTTTAACAAAACCATCCATATCTCAAAAAGTGAACAACATATCGAAAACAAAAATAATAGTGTCAAATGGCAACGTTAGGTCTTTCATTTGAAACTAATTTCGTTAGGATCGAATCCGATGTGACTTTAATTCTGGAATATGCCCGGTGCCTTAGTTCGGTTAAAATTCCTATGTAACCGTAGTAACTCCGGATTCAAAAGTCAGATCTGAATGAAATTCAATAGCAGTCAATGGGTGTATTGTAGGGGAGACCGAAGCTAGTTGGCGGTGTTTTCAGTTTTCATTTTTTTTACCGCTTTGATTTTGGTAGATCTTGCAAAATAGAACACGTTGCATGAAAGGGCAGACTGTTGGCAACATCTCTGAATTTTATGAAAATGTTTCATACGTTGTCTTTATTTCTAGAGAAAAAATATGTGACGCGGAAAAGCCGCCAACTTACCCCAGCCCCGGGGTAAGTTGGCGGTATGTGTGGGGTAAAATGGCGGAATGCACAAAAAATAAGCAATCAAATGGAAATTCGATTACATCATGAAATGTGCCGATTGTCTTTTCAATAAAACTGTATATTATTCGACACTTTTCATTATATTTCAGTCTCAATACCCCGTCATTTTGACTTAGACGCGTACTCTATATTCAAAAGCAAATTTTCGAAATTCTTCAGGCAATTGGTCGAAATAATTGTTCCCTGCATTGACGAGAGACACAAGAAAAAGTTTCTCTTACTTTGGAGTGAATTCGAGAAATGAAAATATTTGTTGACTATTTTTGCACTGTAAATAGTACCGCCAACATGTCCCGTGTGCGTCACCGCCAACTTACCCCAACCGCACTTTTTATAAAAAAGGATTTAAAAAAATACCCCAACCGCCAACTAGCCCCGGGCTCCCCTATTTATCATTTGAAATCAAGTTTGTAAAAATCAGTTAAGAATTTGCTGAGAAATAGGTGTGATATTATCATACGAACTTTGATAGTTACCCGAGAGTATCAAGAACCGTCATAGGTGGCCAATTTTTTTTTGTTTTGACTATAAATGTTTAGGGTCATTCGCCTCTTTGTCGGGTTGGAGAAATCTCTTTAAAGAAATCTCTAACCCTATGTGCGGGGTTGGAAATTGAAGCCAGGTGAGCTGGGTACAAGGCAATCGATTTACCAACTAATCTATCTCCACCCCACCCCCCAAATGGTGGCCAATATGGCTAAAACTACTTTGATTAGTCTTTAGGGATCTAGGCCCGCTAATCCAAGTAATGTTAAATCCGTTTCAATATGTATTGCATCATTTGGACATCTTCATGTTGCAAGTTTATATAGAAATTTGCTATGAGCTGCAGTATTCAGCCCATAATTCCGGAACCGGAAGTAGGATCAACAAAAAATACAATAGCAGTCATCTCTGAGAAAATTGAGCGACTTTATTTGATACACACATGCACCCACAGACATTTTGCGGTCTCGAGGATTTGAATCGAATAGTATGTGACACTTGGCCCTCTGGGACTCAAATGGCAGGTCGATTTTTGAAGTGATTTCCTAATATGTATATAAGAAAGCCAAAAATCATTTATATTTCCAAACCAAACTAATTTCGTATCTGTATTGCAGAGTAGATTTGTTTCTTAATGACGTATTTAATAGGTCGATTGATTTGAGGTATCAACTAATGAAAGTAGTACTGTTCGTGAAATCGTTGTGCAGGTTGCAGCTTCACCAAACGGTTGACTGCTCATCATTTTAGTTTAGCTGTGTAAATATTTTTTCAAGAACATGGTAAGCATGTTGGGTTATATTCAAGATTATGCTGTTCGAATAATACTTCTAACATTGATAGTATTAATTCAGCAAAAATTATTAGCTGACAATTAACTAACATATACATTTTTGAAATCTGAACGGATCTGATTTTTTCAGATTTGGACGAATCTGAAAGCTGATAAGTCCATACAAGTAATAAATAATGTTATAATTAGTGTAGAGTAAGGTGGGGTAAAAGTGCGCGTGGGGCAAAAGTGCGTATAGGACTTTTAGAAGCACACAAGCGCTAGAACCTGGCAACTCTGTATGGATTTAGTGTATCATTAAGTCAACTAATCGCACATATAAGCATGAAAGGTTTGAATGTAGTGGCTTGAAATTAAGGGGGAAGGGCCATTTTTCGCTGCATTGATAATTTTTTTTGAATCTTGGGAATCATAAATTGGCTATTTGAATAAATCAGGATCTATAAAACTACAGTACCCTAAAAATCTTCAACATATGGTTCGTTGCGAGATATATTTGATTTGACGAAAAAAAATCAGTAATTTTCGTAACAATTTAATAAGTTAAAAAACTGACGGTGGGGTAAAAGTGCGCATACCATAGCCCTATATCCGCCCCAATAAAAAGACGCGAGTGAAGCTTTTTATATAAAAATTGAACTAATTCTTCCATGATTTAAAGAATGGACCAGCATCTACAATAACTGCGAGCTCACCGGTCAAATGACGACTGGTATGAGCGGTTTAGAAACAAAAGCATCAGCATAACTGGTTCCAAGGAAAAATATAGAGTGCTGAATGCTCAGAGTAATTAAAAAAGAAACAAAAAACTATGAATATGTAAATAAAGATGTATTTCCAATATAAATAGCATATTCGCAAGAATTCTTATAGTGATCTGCCCAACTATGACTAATAATGATGTTACCAGGGGTTACAGTTTGATCATGAACGACATTGTCTAAAAGATGAAACATCCAAGTTTTTTCAACATAATGGAAAACTAATCAACATCAACCGAGGCAGAGGAAGGGGTACTTTTTAGTTATGAAGGAAGAGTAAGAGGGGATGGATATCCTAAAATTGATTAGTTTAATTTATGGGCGGAAATAAATCGGATATTTAATCAGTGCATACTTTTGCCCCGTGCTATTCGCACTCTTGCCCCGATCATGGGCCAAATGTGCGCATTTTTAGTATTCATAAGAAAATAACTATTTCTCGGACTACAAGCAACACCAAGAGATATCTAGTATTACGTTTTGAAGATGTGTGATGAGAGTATTAATTTGTATTCATGCCGATTTTCTAATGCTTTTCTACCAATAGTTATTTTACGAAAACTGTTAGGTGCGCACTTTTGTCCTACCTTACTCTATTAGGAAAAGATTGAAGGGTTATAATAACTCATTTGCTCCCTTTATAAACTGGCTGTCTAGAAATGGACGAAAGCAAACAGAACAAAATCGAATATGATTTTTAACATCAATTTGAAAGAACAATGGACTAATTCGCTATGGACGTGTGTGACAAAGATCTATTTTGCGGAGAGTACAGTCGCAATGAGACGAGAAGGTATTTATGGAACATTGTTGTCACGTTGTTGAAAGATTATAGTGAAGACCCGCTTTTATCAGCCCACAATTTTGTCAGCCTCATATCAAAATTGATAGTTGGTAGTTTGATGAGCTCTAGCAGACGAACCAAGTTGAATTCGAGTAAATTTTTTCTTGAGCATATTTTTCTTATCTTAGAGATCCTTAATATGAAAAAATCCAAATTTTAATTTTATTTTAAATTTTGCGCTGTCTGACCCTTTTAAGCGAAATTTATACTAAATAATCGGAATGAATCGGGTTATGAAGATATATCTAGGGACTAAAGAAGAATATTTTAAGAGCTTCGTTTTGTTAAAAAGAAAGAAAAATATATGTCCTGATTTTGTCAATATCCCCGTTTTATCAACCTAAAATTCACCAAAGGGCTGTTAAAAATGGATCTTCACTGTATTTGAATTGTCTAAAGTTGATGCAAGTTTTTATGAAAATTCTGCTAGTTAACTTGAGTGCTCATGCTACAGTATTTGCGAAGTTAAAGGCTGATGAAATACTATCTCTGATAGTCGACACTAAGCTAACAAAGCATCAATACTTATTAATTTGCGCATAGGTAGTAGAAAGACGTCCGGAGTACTAGGGCTCTAAATTTTCATAGCTTTCCCTACCCAGTAATCTCTAGCTAATTAAATGTCGTTATAATGTAAAAAAGTGTTATACCTAAATCGAAAATAAAGCTAAGAAATCAACCGAATTGAGGCTAGCCTAAACACACAATTAATAAAAGTGTCGATTAAAACCAACAAACGTTACCTAGTTGATAGCTGAAAGTCATAGTAAGAATGTCGATAGATTCTCTCATCTAATATAAAATTTGTAGTAAAAAAAGTTACAGTTCACTAAAGTACGGTGAAATCTAATCCGCAAGAACCGAATTGACGATTATGAAATCGGATAGTTTATTTATGTTCTCATTCGTATTCAATACCAACTATTGGCAAAACTTATATCATAAAATGTGTGACAAAATCAATTTATCACTATAAGATGTATTGATCTGATCTTTTCGATATCAAATTTGAGCTGAGCGACTCCAAATTCACTTATAATATATGGCTATGGGACGAAATTCTCTAAAAATGTTTATGGCGGACGAAGAGAATGTAAGTCAAAGGGGAGGGGGGATTGGTGTAGAAAGAGGTTCAGTCATCACCGTGCAGAGTCCCTAATTTTCTCCGGTTTCAATCCCGGTAATATTCAATCATCATTTGCCCATCTCTTGGATGTTCGATTCCATGAGTTAAGTTGCATCATAAAGACTTAGCCTTAAGCTAAGCAAGTTTTATTGACGCTGCGCTTTGCATACGCGAAGGCAATGTTTAATGATAACAAAATTATTTGTTTACGCCGCGACCCTATCGTAGCAGGGGCATGGCATTACCTCGGGAAGCAGTCCATTGTTTTGATTGAATCGGCTAACAACCGACAGTTCTAGTGAGAGCATTAGAAATGCTTTCAAAAACTTCGTGTATCTCTCTCAGAGATGCGCGAAAGTGATCTTAACCCGCTTTGCTAAAAAGTCTTTTGCGTCCAGTTTAGGAGGCAGCCTTTTAAGTAGTTCTCACCCAGCCGCGTCCGGCGTGGGCATTTGGTGACAGCGGCAAAAGTACCGCTACATAGTGTAATTCACAATAGTGGGCGGAAACGCCAAATCTGAGCAAAGAAGAAATGAAGCTGTGGTTTTTTATGCAGATCCCAGATCTGGCTTTTAAAATCGAAGTGAAACAAAATCGGATAATTTATTCAGTGGCTCTACGTTGTTCAACATTGATTCATCGCACATCTGAAGTTCTGTCGCAGGCCGTAAGTGATGAAGTATTAATGCCTGTTTTCTCCTGCAGTTTGTGGATTTGTGACCGCAGCCGTGTATATTTCTTGTTACAAAAATTTTTAAGTTTCTAAATATCGTCGCAAACAAAACATCTCTCGGAAGACACACAGACACAGTTGGAAACGGTGAAGAAGGTAGAAGTGGTAGTATTTGTAAGTCATATCTGTGTGATTGTTCCACACTTGTGGTTAGTATATCGAAGAAAATTCTCCACCTCTGTGTGATTGTTATACAAGTGTAGATATTACGTCAAAGAAAAAAATCTTCCAACTCTAAGTGATTGTTTTATATTTGTGGTTTTCATATGGAATAAAAATAAAAAAAAAATAAATTCAAAAGGAAGAAAAATTCTGGCAGCCGGAAAAAGGACGACACATATCATGGAATGTCGATTTCTGGCTGAAAAAAGTACTAAAACCATATTACCAAATATAATAAATATAATGTGTAAATTAAAAAAAAGGATGAAAGTTGGAATGTTTACTTCAAAAGGTCATATCTCAATGGTTTGTTGACCGATTCTAATTATTTTGTTCATTATTGAACATCGTTTCATCGTTCATTTTCATTAAGAAAAATATAAAATGGAGTTGCCTACTTCAAACAATAGACAACATAGTTATCCTCAACTATATGTATTATCACTATTTAGTGAATATCTTTATATTCAAAACGACGATCGATTTCTATACATTAGTTGAATGCAACGAATGCAAACTACAAATCATGGAAAAATAAAACCATGATTTTAAAAAATATGAAGGTATTTGCTGATTCAGATCAATTTATGTTATGATACGGTTTTTGTTGGAAATTTTGTACAACCGTGATTCGCTGGTTGGGTTGACAGATGTTAAAACTGGTCAAAGGGGGTTGTCATTAGTATAAGTTCATCTGCTCATATTTCTAACTATTGTCAGTTATATTGTCGAATTGAACTTATCATGAGAATTTAACATTCAGATATTTATACAGCAATTGCAATCAATTAGTATATAAAAATGGATAGTCCGCTATTTTTAAAACAAAAATTTTCACTAAATAATGATGCTACATATAGTTAAGATCAATTATATTGTCTATTTATTGATGTAGATGACTTTATTTAATAACGTCTACCTGTTCAATAATGAAAAAAATAATTAGAATCGGTCATCAAACCATTGAGATATGGCCTTTTGAAGTAAACATTCCAACTTTTATCCCTTTTTGCCTTTCTCATATAGAAAGGTTATGCAATCACTCTGAAAAACGTCAACCTAATCCCGGCCCGGAGGGCCGAGTGTCATATCCCATTCGACTCAGTTCGACGAGATCGTAAAAAGTCTGTATGTGTGTGTATGTGTGTATGTATGTGTGTGTATGTGTGTGTATGTGTGTGTATGTATGTATGTGCGTATGTGTCAAATAATGTCACTCATTTTTCTCAGAGATGGCTGGACCGATTTGCCCAAACTTAGTCTCAAATGAAAGGTGCAGCCTTCCCATCGGCTGCTATTGAATTTTGGATTGATCGGAATTGTGGTTCCGGAATTACGGGTTTCAGAGTGCGGCCACACAGAAATTTCTCATATAAACTATAGGAAAAATTAAAAATAGAATTTTTATTTTTGATGCTAAATGTGTTCAAGGTGCATGAAACGTCGAGATTTGATGCAAACTGGAAAAAAATTTGACGACGGTTCACTTTTTTGGATTTTGGCACATTTTTGCCTTTCTCATATAGAAAGGTTATGCAATCACTCTGAAAAACGTCAACCTAATCGCGGCCCGGAGGGCCGAGTGTCATAACCCATTCGACTCAGTTTGTCGAGATCGGAAAAAGTCTGTATGTGTGTGTATGTGCGTATGTATGTGTGTGTGTATGTATGTGCGTATGTGTCAAATAATGTCACTCATTTTTCTCAGAGATGGCTGGACCGATTTGCCCAAACTTAGTCTCAAATGAAAGGTGCAAGTTCGTCGAGATTGGAAATAGTCTGTATGTGTGTGTATGTGTGTGTGTATGTATGTGCGTATGTGTCAAATAATGTCACTCATTTTTCTCTGAGATGGCTGGACCGATTTGCCCAAACTTAGTCTCAAATGAAAGGTGCAACCTTCCCATCGGCTGCTATTGAATTTTGGATCGATCGGAATTCTGGTTCCGGAATTACGGGTTTCAGAGTGCGGCCACACAGAAATTTCTCATATAAACTATAGGAAAAATTAAAAATAGAATTTTTATTTTTGATGCTAAATGTGTTCAAGGTGCATGAAACGTCGAGATTTGATGCAAACTCGAAAAAAAATTTGACGACGATTCACTTTTTTGGATTTTGGCACATTTTTGCCTTTCTCATATAGAAAGGTTATGCAATCACTCTGAAAAACGTCAACCTAATCCCGGCCCGGAGGGCCGAGTGTCATATCCCATTCGACTCAGTTCGTCGAGATCGGAAAAAGTCTGTATGTGTGTGTATGTGTGTGTGTATGTGCGTATGTGTCAAATAATGTCACTCATTTTTCTCAGAGATGGCTGGACCGATTTGCCCAAACTTAGTCTCAAATGAAAGGTGCAACCTTCCCATCGGCTGCTATTGAATTTTGGATCGATCGGAATTCTGGTTCCGGAATTACGGGTTTCAGAGTGCGGCCACACAGAAATTTCTCATATAAACTATAGGAAAATTTAAAAATAGAATTTTTATTTTTGATGCTAAATGTGTTCAAGGTGCATGAAACGTCGAGATTTGATGCAAACTGGAAAAAAAAAAATTTGACGACGGTTCACTTTTTTGGATTTTGGCACATTTTTGCCTTTCTCATATAGAAAGGTTATGCAATCACTCTGAAAAACGTCAACCTAATCCTGGCCCGGAGGGCCGAGTGTCATATCTCATTCGACTCAGTTCGTTGAGATCGGAAAAAGTCTGTATGTGTGTGTGTGTTTTTTTTTTTACAATGGAGAAGACCTTTATGTCCTAGCCCAGTACACGTGCTATTGGTAGGGTCCAATCTACCGCACGGGGTGCACTGGGGGCGTGTCGGACTCGAATGGTGACCAGCCATTAATACCGACTAAACTCCATTGGGCTCCGCCATCATTCCTCCCAGGAACTACCTCTCGGTATTACTTCTGGGGGGATGGCTGTACTAAATGTACTCATTCACTCTCACTCACGCGTTCATACATCCTGTATGAGGCTTACTTGGGTGCTCTCTCAATCGCACTTTGATTCACTCTCAAACACTCCCACATGAGGCTGTCTTTTGTGCTCACCTTTTACGTTCCATGCGAGGCTGACTTGTGTGCTCACCTTACTCATACTTTTGTGCTCGCCCTACCCATACCATGTGAGGCTGACTTGGATGCTCACCCTATCACCTGATTCACTCTCAATCGTGCCACTCTATTGTACCTTTGTCACTCCCCCTGGCATCCCATGTGGGACATTTTTCTTAGGCCCCACTTCTGACATACCATGCGAGGCTGACTTGTGTGCTCACCTTTTTCATTCCTTGCTAGGCTGACTTTTATGCTAGCCTCTACCAGCCTGTGAGGCTGACTTTTATGCTCACCCTTAACATGCAGTGTGAGACTGACTTGGATGCTCACCCTTTCACTCCTCTGCCACGCCATGAGGCATCGATAGCTTAGTTCCAACATACTACGCTACGACCCTCCCGTCTTGGCATGAGGCAGTCCACTTATACGCCTATACACTCACTCTTCTGTCTTGCTTCGGGGTGGCTGGGTTTACCCCTTACGCGGTTGCCATTCGCTGCGCCAAACCTGCCTCGGCATGAACAGACCATTCACTCCCTTTTTTTGCGCTTGGCCTTTTTTGCTCCAGCTAACCAATCACTAGTTAGCCGTGCCCGTCGTCTGTTGCTCGGTTCGCCAGATTACCTGTAGCCTACTGGCAATCTGGATGGTAGCAGCCGAGACTGCGTTCCACTTCTCCACCGTTTGACACATCCGCTGAATAAGGGTATCCGGGGTTGTGTCCCAGCCACAGACGTCAAGCATTGCTCTTCTTTCGACGTCGAACCGATGACATACGAACAGTATGTGTTCGACAGTTTCATCTACACCTGGGCAGTCCGGGCAGACTGGGACCTCCGCGTGCCCGAACCTGTGGAGGTACTGACGGAAACAGCCATGGCCTGACAGGAATTGTGTCAGGTGGAAGTGAACTTCCCCATGGGGTCTTCCCACCCAGCTCGATATGCTAGGTATCAGCCGGTGGGTCCACCTACCTTTCGAGGAGTTGTCCCACTCACGCTGCCATCTGGCGACCGAGGTCACCCTGGTGCACTCGCGGGCTCCCCTATTTCCACGTAGCTCAAAGCACTCCTCATCTTCCTGAATGACCAGCCCGACTGGCATCATGCTCGCTATCACGCAGGATGCATCGTGTGATACCGTGTGGTAGGCAGATATCACTCTGAGGCACATCACGCGGTAGGTGCTCTCCAGTTTCTGTAGGTAACTGGTTACCCTCAGTGCTCTTGACCATGACGGGCCGCCGTACCTGAGGATAGATACGGCAACGCCTGCCAGTAACCTACGTCTACTGGCGCACACATTTGAGCTGTTGGACATCATTCTCGATAGTGCCGCAACAGCAGTCGACGCTCTCTTGCACGTATAGTCGACATGACTGCCGAAGGTCAGCTTGTCGTCTATAATGACTCCGAGAGACTTCAGACTTCGCTGTGAAGTGATCACGACTTCTCCCACATGGATAACTGCATGTTGTGCCTACTTGCGGTTGTTGACGATAACTACCTCCGTCTTATGATGAGCGAGCTCCAGGCCTCTCGCGCTCATCCATTCCTCCACCGTGCTAATCGCGTGTTCTGCGGTTAGTTCTACCTCAGGAATTGACTCCCCGTAGACCTCCAAGGTTACGTCGTCGGCAAAGCCGACGATCTTGACCCCAGGAGGGAACTTCAGTCTCAGAACCCCGTCATACATGAGGTTCCATAGCACCGGGCCTAGGATCGAGCCCTGCGGGACTCCGGCGGTAATCGGAACCCTTTTCTGACCGGCATCGGTCTCGTATAGCAGTACGCGGTTTTGGAAGTAACTTTCCAGGATCCGGTACAGACCCACCGGTAGGCTAAGCCGGTGTAACGAGAGCGCGATGGCATCCCAGCTTGCGCTGTTGAATGCGTTCTTCACGTCAAGTGTCACTAACGCACAGTATCGAATACCTCGCCTTTTTCGTTGGATCGCTATCTCGGCAGTATTTATCACTGAGTTGAGAGCGTCCACTGTGGACTTACCCTTCCGAAAGCCAAACTGGTTGCTTGACAGACCGTCCGTACCTTCCGCGTACGGGGTGAGCCTGTTGAGGATGATCCTCTCAAGCAGTTTGCCAGTCGTGTCTATCAGACAGATTGGTCTGTACGCCGATGGGTCGCCTGGCGGCTTCCCGGGCTTCGGCAACAGCACCAGTTTCTGCCTTTTCCATCTATCGGAAAAACGGCACTCGTCAAGGCATCTCTGCATAGCTAGCCTGAACATGTTCGGGTTCGCTATGATCGCTGCCTTGAGAGCGTTGTTTGGAACTCCATCCGGCCCTGGAGCTTTGTTCATTGCTAGGGATTTAGCCACTGCGAGTAGTTCTTTATTCGTCACTGGAGCCACCATTTCGACCGTGCCCGCACTGTCTCGTAGTGCAGGTGGCCAGGGGCTTGTGGCTCGAGACGGGAAGAGTACTTCGATAATCGTTGCCAACCGGTCCGGAGACCGTTCTGGGGGTGAGGAGCCCCCTTTGGTCTTGGCCATCACAATCCGGTAGGCGTCACCCCACGGATTCGCGTTGGCACTCTCACACAGGTTGTCGAAACACGTTCTCTTGCTGCTTTTAATAGCCTTGTTAAGGGCTAATTTCGCAGCTCGAAACACTTCACGGCGCGGCGGTTCTCTCTTGCATCCTCGGTGCGAGCTCTCTGCATCCTACGTCTAGCTCTGAGACAGGCTGACCGTAGAGCTGCAATCTCGGCACTCCACCAGTATACCGGGCATCTACCGTTTCTTGGCAGTGTTTTTCTCGGCATAGTGGCGTCGCACGCGCGTGATAGAACAGCTACCAGCGCATCCCCGCTTAGACTGTCGGTGTTGGCCTCCAGTCCCAGGGCCGCGGTGAAAGCTTCGCTGTCGAAGTGATTGGACTTCCACCCGCGTACCTGACAGGGATCTCCCGCCCTCGGATGCTGCACACCATAGTTGATCTCAAAGCGGATTGCTAAATGATCGCTATGGGTGTAGCCTTCGTTTACCCTCCATTCCATGCCTGGAGCCAGACTCGGGCTGGCAAAGGTCATATCAATCCACGCCTCCACTCCGTTTCTACGGAATGTACTAGCGGAACCATTATTAGCTAGCACAGTATCGAGTTTCGCAAGCGCTTCCATTAGCGCTTGACCCCTGCTATTTGTACAGCGGCTGCCCCACTCCACTGCCCAAGCGTTAAAGTCTCCCGCTATTACTACCGGTTTCGGGCCCACTAGGTCCGACGAGAGCCTGTCGATCATCTGGTAGAACTGTTCTATTGGCCACCTTGGTGGGGCGTAGCAGCTGCAATAGAACACACCATTGATCTTGGCAATCGCCACACCCTCGGCGGAGGGGTGTATTACCTCTTGAACCGGGAACCGTACCGTTGTACAGATTGCCACCATTCCAGACCCGTCCGACACCCAATTGCCGTTGCCGGCAGGGATGCTGTACGGGTCTGATAAGAGGGCGACATCTGTCCTCGACTCCGAGACCGACTGCCACAGCAGCTGTTGGGCTGCTGCACAATGGTTAAAATTTAGCTGTGTGACTTTCACGGCTTCTTCTTATTTAACTCACCGAAGGGACACGAAGGTCCGCCCATAGCATGTTTATGGGCTTGCTTCTTAGCGGTGCAGATAAGGCACTTGTGTGCCTTAGTGCACCCCCGCTCTTTATGTCCCTCCTCGCCGCAGCGACGACATAATTTGCTCCTATCTATGCCTTTGCATTCGTATGCTTTGTGGCCGGACTCAAGGCACCGATAGCACCTATCCACTGAAGGCGGCTGGGGTATACTAATAGGGCATACCGACCAGCCGATCTTCAGCTTCCCTTTCTCGGTTACCTTTTTGGCATCCGCATTCAGTAGCCTTAAGTAGGCTACTTGGGTGCCAGAGGGTCCATCTCTCAATCGCACCGAGGCCCGCTCGATTGTGACGTCGCAGTGCTCCTTAACGGCTGCGACGACGTCTTCTGCGGTCGTGAACTCGTCCAAGTGCTTGCACTGGAGAGTCGTTTCCGCACCTAGCGACCTGATTTGGGCGCCCTCACCAAGGACCTCTTGGGCCAAGGCCTTGTATACTGCACTTGATTGTGCGCCTCGCTTCAGCACCAGAAGCATCTCTCCCGTGTTGGTGCGTCTTACGCTACGCACATCCTGCCCAAGGGCTGAGAGGCTTTCGGCCGCCTTCATCGATTTAAGGACATCGGCGTATTTGTCCTTGTCGGTTTTTAACCACAAGGCTTCGCCTCTGTCCTTGGTCTTCTTCGCAGGCCGCGGTACCTCCGGTTTCGGTGCCGGCTTTTTCTTGGTGACCAGCGTCCAGGGGTTTGAGCCCCCCTGCCCCGGTCGTGCCGGGTTGCTGGTACCATCGCTCTCCACCGCGAGGTCACTCTCGCCCTCGCTTACCTCGCCCAAACGGCGTTTGACCTTGACGGTTGCACGCCGAGTGGTGTCGGTTTTGGCACCCTCGCCTGGCGACTTCCTAGGGCGCTTCGCGTTCGATGCCGTCTTGCGATTGCCCTTTCCTTTTCCCTTCGAGGGGAACTCGGTCGCCGCTCCGATCGACGTGGCTGCTCCGTAGAAGGTAAAGGCCACTGTCTGTGAACCTCTATCGACCTTCTCTCTTTCCTCCCTATTGGAGGCCACTGTCTGGGTTTCTCTGTCGGGCCACTCCCGACATTCCACCCTCTTAACATAGGCCTGCTGTTCCTGTCTTGCGACACGAACAGCTTTCCGGAGCTCCATGAGACTCAACTTCAACTCCTTGGCTATATTCTGCTTTGCGCTAGCGAAGTCGATTATAGAATCGAGTTGCTTCGCTACTTTGCGCATCGCAGCTATTGGCCCCTCCGATGCATTGGTAGGGCTATTGCCTACCGCTGCTGGGGGGTCACTGGTGCTTTCGGATGCAGCACTCATCGCTCCACTACTCTCCACACGGGGGGAGACCTCGCCAAACCACCTCTAGCGAAGGGGTTTGGCAGCTCCGTTTGTTTAGTATATTTATTTTTGCTCTCCATATCAAATCCCACGAGTCGCGCGAGAAGTAAATGTCCGCCACGCCACAGCTCCGCATTAGCGTGGTAAAAGACGCTTACTGTGGGGGTTGCCCAGGTACCCCACAGGCTCCGTTAACGATCGAGCATCTTTTTCACCCCCTCGATCACTCATCCCTCGGCACGGGTCGCTTCACGCCTTGGAATTGGGGTTATGCCCTACCTTGCTTTACGTGGTGATCTCGGCCCGGATCATCACAACCATCCTCCTTTACCAGGGCTTTGGACCTGTAGCTCTGGTTCTCAATAGTCCCATGTACGTATGTTATTACAGACATGCTACTATTGAGATCCGTCATTCGCTAGCGGAGTTGTGTATGTGTGTATGTAGGTATGTGTGTGTATGTGTGTGTATGTGTGTGTGTATGCATGTGCGTATGTGCCAAATAATGTCACTCATTTTTCTCACTTTTTTGCCTTTCTCATATAGAAAGGTTATGCAATCACTCTGAAAAACGTCAACCTAATCCCGGCCCGGAGGGCCGAGTGTCATATCCCATTCGACTCAGTTCGTCGAGATCGGAAAAAGTCTGTATGTGCGTGTGTATGTGTGTATGTATGTGTGTGTATGTGTGTATGTGTGTGTATGTGTGTATGTGTGTGTATGTGTGTGTATGTATGTATGTGCGTATGTGTCAAATAATGTCACTCATTTTTCTCAGAGATGGCTGGACCGATTTGCCCAAACTTAGTCTCAAATGAAAGGTGCAGCCTTCCCATCGGCTGCTATTGAATTTTGGATCGATCGGAATTCTGGTTCCGGAATTACGGGTTTCAGAGTGCGGCCACACAGAAACTTCTCATATAAACTATAGGAAAAATTAAAAATAGAATTTTTATTTTTGATGCTAAATGTGTTCAAGGTGCATGAAACGTCGAGATTTGATGCAAACTGGAAAAAAAATTTGACGACGGTTCACTTTTTTGGACTTTGGCACATTTTTGCCTTTCTCATATAGAAATGCAATCACTCTGAAAAACGTCAACCTAATCGCGGCCCGGAGGGCCGAGTGTCATATCCCATTCGACTCAGTTTGTCGAGATCGGAAAAAGTCTGTATGTGTGTGTGTATGTGTGTGTGTATGTATGTGCGTATGTGTCAAATAATGTCACTCATTTTTCTCAGAGATGGCTGGACCGATTTGCCCAAACTTAGTCTCAAATGAATGGTGCAACCTTCCCATCAGCTGTTATTGAATTTTGGATTGATCGGAATTCTGGTCCCGGAATTACGGGTTTCAGTGTGCGGCCACACAGAAATTTCTCATATAAACTATAGGAAAAATTAAAAATAGAATTTTTATTTTTGATGCTAAATGTGTTCAAGGTGCATGAAACGTCGAGATTTGATGCAAACTCGAAAAGAACATTTGACGACGATTCACTTTTTTGGATTTTGGTACATTTTTGCCTTTCTCATATAGAAAGGTTATGCAATCACTCTGAAAAACGCCAACCTAATCCCGGCCCGGAGGGCCGTGTGTCATATCCCATTCGACTCAGTTCGTCGAGATCGGAAAAAGTCTGTATGTGTATGTATGTATGTGCGTGTGTGTCAAATAATGTCACTCATTTTTCTCAGAGATGGCTGGACCGATTTCCCCAAACATAGTCTCAAATGAAAGGTGCAACCTTCCCATCGGCTGCTATTGAATTTTGGATCGATCGGAATTCTGGTTCCGGAATTACGGGTTTGAGAGTGCGGCCACACAGAAATTTCTCATATAAACTATAGGAAAAATTAAAAATAGAATTTTTATTTTTGATGCTAAATGTGTTCAAGGTGCATGAAACGTCGAGATTTGATGCAAACTCGAAAAAAAATTGACGACGATTCACTTTTTTGGATTTTGGCACATTTTTGCCTTTCTCATATAGAAAGGTTATGCAATCACTCTGAAAAACGCCAAGCAAATCGCGGCCCGGAGGGCCGAGTGTCATATCCCATTCGACTCAGTTCGTCGAGATCGGAAAAAGTCTGTATGTGTGTATGTATGTGTGTGTGTATGTGTGTCACTCTGAAAAACGTCAACCTAATCCCGGCCCGGAGGGCCGAGTGTCATATCTCATTCGACTCAGTTCGTCGAGATCGGAAAAAGTCTGAATGTGTGTGTATGTATGTGTGTGTATGTGTGTGTATGTGTGTGTATGTCTGTGTGTATGTATGTGCGTATGTGTCAAATAATGTCACTCATTTTCCTCAGAGATGGCTGGACCGATTTGCCCAAACTTAGTCTCAAATGAAAGGTGCAACCTTCCCATCGGCTGCTATTGAATTTTGGATCGATCGGAATTCTGGTTCCGGAATTACGGGTTTCAGAGTGCGGCCACACAGAAATTTCTCATATAAACTATAGGAAAAATTAAAAATAGAATTTTTATTTTTGATGCTAAATGTGTTCAAGGTGCATGAAACGTCGAGATTTGATGCAAACTCGAAAAAAAATTTGACGACGATTCACTTTTTTGGATTTTGGCACATTTTTGCCTTTTTCATATAGAAAGGTTATGCAATCACTCTGAAAAACGTCAACCTAATCCCGGCCCGGAGGGCCGAGTGTCATATCCCATTCGACTCAGTTCGTCGAAATCGGAAAAAGTCTGTATGTGTGTGTGTATGTGTGTATGTATGTGTGTGTATGTATGTGCGTATGTGTCAAATAATGTCACTCATTTTTCTCAGAGATGGCTGGACCGATTTGCCCAAACTTAGTCTCAAATGAAAGGTGCAACCTTTCAACCAACCCATCGGCTGCTATTAAAATTTTGGATCGATCGGAATTCTGGTTCCGGAATTACGGGTTTCAGAGTGCGGCCACACAGAAATTTCTCATATAAACTATAGGAAAAATTAAAAATAGAATTTTTATTTTTGATGCTAAATGTGTTCAAGGTGCATGAAACGTCGAAATTTGATGCAAACTGGAAAAAAAATTTGACGACGGTTCACTTTTTTGGATTTTGGCACATTTTTGCCTTTCTCATATTTCTATACGAACATACATACACACACACATACACACACATACACACACACACGCACACATTCAGACTTGTTCCGATCTTAACGAACTGAGTCGAATGGGATATGACACTCGGCCCTCCGGGCCGGGATTAGGTTGACGTTTTTCAGAGTGATTGCATAACCTTTCTAGGTTATGCAATCACTCTGGAAAACGTCAACCTAATCCCGGCCCGGAGGGCCGAGTGTCATATCCCATTCGACTCAGTTCGTCGAGATCGGAAAAAGTCTGTATGTGTGTGTTTTTTTTTTTTTTTTTTTTTTTTTACAATGGAGAAGACCTTTATGTCCTAGCCCAGTACACGTGCTAACGGTAGGGTCCAATCTACCACACGGGGTGCACTGGGGGCGTGTCGGACTCGAATGGTGACCAGCCATTAATACCGACTAAACTCCATTGGGCTCCGCCATCATTCCTCCCAGGAACTACCTCTCGGTATTACTTCTGGGGGGATGGCTGTACTAAGTGTACTCATTCACTCTCACTCGCGCGATCATACATCCTGTATGAGGCTTACTTGGGTGCTCTCTCAATCACACTTTGATTCGCTCTCAAACACTCCCACATGAGGCTGACTTTTGTGCTCACCTTTTACGTTCCATGCGAGGCTGACTTGTGTGCTCACCTTACTCATTCCTTGCTAGGCTTACTTTTGTGCTCGCCCTACCCATACATGTGAGGCTGACTTGGGTGCTCACCCTATCACCTGATTCACTCTCAATCGTGCCACTCTATTGTACCTTTGTCACTCCCTCTGGCATCCCATGTGGGACATTTTTCTTAGGCCCCACTTCTGACATACCATGCGAGGCTGACTTTTGTGCTCACCTTTTTCATTCCTTGCTTGCTACCAACCTGTGAGGCTGACTTTTATGCTCACCCTTAACATGCAGTGTGAGACTGACTTGGATGCTCACCCTTTCACTCCTCTGCCACGCCATGAGGCATCGATAGCTTAGTTCCAACATACTACGCTACGACCCTCCCGTCTTGGCATGAGGCAGTCCACTTATACGCCTATACACTCACTCTTCTGTCTTGCTTCGGGGTGGCTGGGTTTACCCCTTACGCGGTTGCCATTCGCTGCGCCAACCTACCTCGGCATGAACAGACCATTCACTCTCTTATTTTGCGCTTGGCCTTTTTCGCTCCAGCTAACCAATCACTAGTTAGCCGTGCCCGCCGTCTGTTGCTCGGTTCGCCAGATTACCTGTAGCCTACTGGCAATCTGGATGGTAGCAGCCGAGACTGCGTTCCACTTCTCCACCGTTTGACACATCCGCTGGATAAGGGTATCCGGGGTTGTGTCCCAGCCACAGACGTCAAGCATTGCTCTTCTTTCGACGTCGAACCGATGACATACGAACAGTATGTGTTCGGCAGTTTCATCTACACCTGGGCAGTCCGGGCAGACTGGGACCTCCGCGTGCCCGAACCTGTGGAGGTACTGACGGAAACAGCCATGGCCTGACAGGAATTGTGTCAGGTGGAAGTGAACTTCCCCATGGGGTCTTCCCACCCAGCTCGATATGCTAGGTATCAGCCGGTGGGTCCACCTACCTTTCGAGGAGTTGTCCCACTCACGCTGCCATCTGGCGACCGAGGTCACCCTGGTGCGCTCGCGGGCTCCCCTATTTCCACGTAGCTCAAAGCACTCCTCATCTTCCCGAATGACCAGCCCGACTGGCATCATGCTCGCTATCACGCAGGATGCATCGTGTGATACCGTGCGGTAGGCAGATATCACTCTGAGGCACATCACGCGGTAGGTGCTCTCCAGTTTCTGTAGGTAACTGGTTACCCTCAGTGCTCTTGACCATGACGGGCCGCCGTACCTGAGGATAGATACGGCAACGCCTTCCAGTAACCTACGTCTACTGGCGCACACCTTTGAGCTGTTGGACATCATTCTCGATAGTGCCGCAACAGCAGTCGACGCTCTCTTGCACGTATAGTCGACATGGCTGCCGAAGGTCAGCTTGTCGTCTATAATGACTCCGAGAGACTTCAGACTTCGCTGTGAAGTGATCGCGACTTCTCCCACATGGATAACTGCATGTTGTGCCGACTTGCGGTTGTTGACGATAACTACCTCCGTCTTATGATGAGCGAGCTCCAGGCCTCTCGCGCTCATCCATTCCTCCACCGTGCTAATCGCGTGTTCTGCGGTTAGTTCTACCTCAGGAATTGACTCCCCGTAGACCTCCAAGGTTACGTCGTCGGCAAAGCCGACGATCTTGACCCCAGGAGGGAACTTCAGTCTCAGAACCCCGTCATACATGAGGTTCCATAGCACCGGGCCTAGGATCGAGCCCTGCGGGACTCCGGCGGTAATCGGAACCCTTTTCTGACCGGCATCGGTCTCGTATAGCAGTACGCGGTTTTGGAAGTAACTTTCCAGGATCCGGTACAGACCCACCGGTAGGCTAAGCCGGTGTAACGAGAGCGCGATGGCATCCCAGCTTGCGCTGTTGAATGCATTCTTCACGTCAAGTGTCACTAACGCACAGTATCGAATACCTCGCCTTTTTCGTTGGATCGCTATCTCGGCAGTATTTATCACTGAGTTGAGAGCGTCCACTGTGGACTTACCCTTCCGAAAGCCAAACTGGTTGCTTGACAGACCGTCCGTACCTTCCGCGTACGGGGTGAGCCTGTTGAGGATGATCCTCTCAAGCAGTTTGCCAGTCGTGTCTATCAGACAGATTGGTCTGTACGCCGATGGGTCGCCTGGCGGCTTCCCGGGCTTCGGCAACAGCACCAGTTTCTGCCTTTTCCATCTATCGGGGAAACGGCACTCGTCAAGGCATCTCTGCATAGCTAGCCTGAACATGTTCGGGTTCGCTATGATCGCTGCCTTGAGAGCGTTGTTCGGGACTCCATCCGGCCCTGGAGCTTTGTTCATTGCTAGGGATTTAGCCACTGCGAGTAGTTCTTCGTTCGTCACTGGAGCCACCATTTCGACCGTGCCCGCACTGTCTCGTAGTGCAGGTGGCCAGGGGCTTGTGGCTCGAGACGGGAAGAGTACTTCGATAATCGTTGCCAACCGGTCCGGAGACCGTTCAGGGGGTGAGGAGCCCCCTTTGGTCTTGGCCATCACAATCCGGTAGGCGTCACCCCACGGATTCGCGTTGGCACTCTCACACAGGTTGTCGAAACACGCTCTCTTGCTGCTTTTAATAGCCTTGTTAAGGGCTAATTTCGCAGCTCGAAACACTTCACGGCGGTTCTCTCTTGCATCCTCGGTGCGAGCTCTTTGCATCCTACGTCTAGCTCTGAGGCAGGCTGACCGTAGAGCTGCAATCTCGGCACTCCACCAGTATACCGGGCATCTGCCGTTTCTTGGCAGTGTTTTTCTCGGCATAGTGGCGTCGCACGCGCGTGATAGAACAGCTACCAGCGCATCCCCGCTTAGACTGTCGGTGTTGGCCTCCAGTCCCAGGGCCGCGGTGAAAGCTTCGCTGTCGAAGTGATTGGACTTCCACCCGCTTACCTGACAGGGATCTCCCGCCCTCGGATGCTGCACACCATAGTTGATCTTAAAGCGGATTGCTAAATGATCACTATGGGTGTAGCCTTCGTCTACCCTCCATTCCATGCCTGGAGCCAGACTCGGGCTGGCAAAGGTCAAATCAATCCACGCCTCCACTCCGTTTCTACGGAATGTACTAGCGGAGCCATCATTAGCTAGCACAGTATCGAGTTTCGCAAACGCTTCCATTAGTGCTTGACCCCTGCTATTTGTACAGCGGCTGCCCCACTCCACTGCCCAAGCGTTGAAGTCTCCCGCTATTACTACCGGTTTCCGGCCCACGAGGTCCGACGAGAGCCTGTCGATCATCTGGTAGAACTGTTCTATTGGCCACCTTGGTGGGGCGTAGCAGCTGCAATAGAACACACCATTGATCTTGGCAATCGCCACACCCTCGGCGGAGGGGTGTATTACCTCTTGAACCGGGAACCTTCCCGTTGTACAGATTGCCACCATTCCAGACCCGTCCGACACCCAATTGCCGTTGCCGGCAGGGATGCTGTACGGGTCTGATAAGAGGGCGACATCTGTCCTCGACTCCGAGACCGACTGCCACAGCAGCTGTTGGGCTGCTGCACAATGGTTAAGATTTAGCTGTGTGACTCTCACGGCTTCTTCTTATTTAACTCGCCGAAGGGACACGAAGGTCCGCCCATAGCATGTTTATGGGCTTGCTTCTTAGAGGTGCAGATAAGGCACTTATATGCCTTAGTGCACCCCCGCTCTTTATGCCCCTCCTCGCCGCATCTACGACATAGCTTACTCCTGTCTAGGCCTTTGCATTCGTAAGCTTTATGGCCGGATTCTAGGCACCGATAGCACCTGTCCACTGAAGGCGGCTGGGGTATACTGATAGGGCATACCGACCAGCCGATCTTCAGCTTCCCTTTCTCGGTTACCTTTTTGGCATCCGCATTGAGTAGCCTGAGGTAGGCTACTTGGGTGCCAGAGGGTCCGTCCCTCAATCGCACAGAGGCCCGCTCGATTGTGACGCCGCATTGCTCCTTGACGGCTGCGGCGACGTCTTCTGCGGTCGCGAACTCGTCCAAGTGTTTGCACTGGAGAGTTGTTTCCGCACCTAGCGACCTGATTTGGGCGCCCTCACCAAGGACCTCTTGGGCCAAGGCCTTGTATATTGCACTTGATTGTGCGCCTCGCTTCAACACCAGGAGC
>NC_080672.1:218106249-218186249 GCF_030247195.1 Topomyia yanbarensis | reverse complement strand
CAACCTTCCCATCGGCTGCTATTGAATTTTGGATTGATCGGAATTCTGGTTCCGGAATTACGGGTTTCAGAGTGCGGCCACACAGAAATTTCTCATATAAACTACAGGAAAAATTAAAAATAGAATTTTTATTTTTGATGCTAAATGTGTTCAAGGTGCATGAAACGTCGAGATTTGATGCAAACTCGAAAAAAAATTTGACGACGATTCACTTTTTTGGATTTTGGCACATTTTTGCCTTTCTCATATAGAAAGGTTATGCAATCACTCTGAAAAACGTCAACCTAATCCCGGCCCGGAGGGCCGAGTGTCATATCCCATTCGACTCAGTTCATCGAGATCGGAAAAAGTATGTATGTGTGTGTGTATGTGTGTGTGTATGTATGTGCGTATGTGTCAAATAATGTCACTCATTTTTCTCAGAGATGGCTGGACCGATTTGCCCAAACTTAGTCTCAAATGAAAGATGCAACCTTCCCATCGGCTGCTATTGAATTTTGGATCGATCGGAATTCTGGTTCCGGAATTACGGGTTTCAGAGTGCGGCCACACAGAAATTTCTCATATAAACTATAGGAAAAATTAAAAATAGAATTTTTATTTTTGATGCTAAATGTGTTCAAGGTGCATGAAACGTCGAGATTTGATGCGAACTGGAAAAAAAATTTGACGACGGTTAACTTTTTTGGATTTTGGCACATTTTTGCCTTTCTCATATAGAAAGGTTATGCAATCACTCTGAAAAACGTCAACCTAATCCCGGCCCGGAGGGCCGAGTGTCATATCCCATTCGACTCAGTTCGTCGAGATCGGAAAAAGTCTGAATGTGTGTGTGTATGTGTGTGTATGTATGTGCGTATGTGTCAAATAATGTCACTCATTTTCCTCAGAGATGACTGGACCGATTTGCCCAAACTTAGTCTCAAATGAAAGGTGCAACCTTCCCATCGGCTGCTATTGAATTTTGGATCGATCGGAATTCTGGTTCCGGAATTACGGGTTTCAGAGTGCGGCCACACAGAAATTTCTCATATAAACTATAGGAAAAATTAAAAATAGAATTTTTTTTTTGATGCTAAATGTGTTCAAGGTCGAGATTTGATGCAAACTCGAAAAAAAATTTGACGAAGATTCACTTTTTTGGATTTTGGCACATTTTTCCCTTTCTCATATAGAAAGGTTATGCAATCACTCTGAAAAACGTCAACCTAATCCCGGCCCGGAGGGCCGAGTGTCATATCCTATTCTACTCAGTTCGTCGAGATCGGAAAAAGTCTGTATGTGTGTGTATATGTGTGTGTGTATGTATGTGCGTATGTGTCAAATAATGTCACTCATTTTCCTCAGAGATGGCTGGACCGATTTGCTCAAACTTAGTCTCAAATGAAAGGTGCAACCTTCCCATCGGCTGCTATTGAATTTTGGATCGATCGGAATTCTGGTTCCGGAATTACGGGTTTCAGAGTGCGGCCACACAGAAATTTCTCATATAAACTATAGGAAAAATTAAAAATAGAATTTTTATTTTTGATGCTAAATGTGTTCAAGGTGCATGAAACGTCGTTCGAGAAACTCGAAAAAAAATTTGACGACGATTCACTTTTTTGGATTTTGGCACATTTTTGCCTTTCTCATATAGAAAGGTTATGCAATCACTCTGAAAAACGTCAACCTAATCCCGGCCCGGAGGGCCGAGTGTCATATCCCATTCGACTCAGTTCGTCGAAATCGGAAAAAGTCTGTATGTGTGTGTGTATGTGTGTATGTATGTGTGTATGTATGTGCGGATGTGTCAAATAATGTCACTCATTTTTCTCAGAGATGGCTGGACCGATTTGCCCAAATTTAGTCTCAAATGAAAGGTGCAACCTTCCCATCGGCTGCTATTGAATTTTGGATCGATCGGAATTCTGGTTCCGGAATTACGGGTTTCAGAGTGCGGCCACACAGAAATTTCTCATATAAACTATAGGAAAAATTAAAAATAGAATTTTTATTTTTGATGCTAAATGTGTTCAAGGTGCATGAAACGTCGAGATTTGATGCAAACTGGAAAGAAAAATTGACGACGGTTCACTTTTTTGGATTTTGGCACATTTTTGCCTTTCTCATATTTCTATACGAACATACATACACACACACATACACACACATACACACACATACATACACACACACATTCAGACTTTTTCCGATCTCGACGAACTGAGTCGAATGGGATATGACACTCGGCCCTCCGGGCCGGGATTAGGTTGACGTTTTTCAGAGTGATTGCATAACCTTTCTATATGAGAAAGGCAAAAATGTGCCAAAATCCAAAAAAGTGAATCGTCGTCAAATTTTTTTTCGAGTTTGCATCAAATCTCGACGTTTCATGCACCTTGAACACATTTAGCATCAAAAATAAAAATTCTATTTTTAATTTTTCCTATAGTTTATATGAGAAATTTCTGTGTGGCCGGAGGGCCGAGTGTCATATCCCATTCGACTCAGTTCGTCGAGATCGGAAAAAGTCTGTATGTGTGTGTGTGTGTGTATGTGTGTGTGTATGTATGTGTGTATGTGTCAAATAATGTCACTCATTTTTCTCAGAGATGGCTGGACCGATTTGCCCAAACTTAGTCTCAAATGAAAGATGCAACCTTCCCATCGGCTGCTATTGAATTTTGGATCGATCGGAATTCTGGTTCCGGAATTACGGGTTTCAGAGTGCGGCCACACAGAAATTTCTCATATAAACTATAGGAAAAATTAAAAATAGAATTTTTATTTTTGATGCTAAATGTGTTCAAGGTGCATGAAACGTCGAGATTTGATGCAAACTGGAAAAAAAATTTGACGACGGTTCACTTTTTTGGATTTTGGCACATTTTTGCCTTTCTCATATAGAAAGGTTATGCAATCACTCTGAAAAACGTCAACCTAATCCCGGGCCGAGTGTCATATCCCATTCGACTCAGTTCGTCGAGATCGGAAAAAGTCTGAATGTGTGTGTGTATGTATGTGTGTGTATGTATGTGTATGTATGTGCGTATGTGTCAAATAATGTCACTCATTTTCCTCAAAGATGGCTGGACCGATTTGCCCAAACTTAGTCTCAAATGAAAGGTGCAACCTTCCCATCGGCTGCTATTGAATTTTGGATCGCTCGGAATTCTGGTTCCGGAATTACGGGTTTCAGAGTGCGGCCACACAGAAATTTCTCATATAAACTATAGGAAAAATTAAAAATAGAATTTTTATTTTTGATGCTAAATGTGTTCAAGGTCGAGATTTGATGCAAACTCGAAAAAAAATTTGACGAAGATTCACTTTTTTGGATTTTGGCACATTTTTGCCTTTCTCATATAGAAAGGTTATGCAATCACTCTGAAAAACGTCAACCTAATCCCGGCCCGGAGGGCCGGGTGTCATATCCTATTCTACTCAGTTCGTCGAGATCGGAAAAAGTCTGTATGTGTGTGTATATGTGTGTGTGTGTATGTATGTGCGTATGTGTCAAATAATGTCACTCATTTTTCTCAGAGATGGCTGGACCGATTTGCTCAAACTTAGACTCAAATGAAAGGTGCAACCTTCCCATCGGCTGCTATTGAATTTTGGATCGATCGAAATTCTGGTTCCGGAATTACGGGTTTCAGAGTGCGGCCACACAGAAATTTCTCATATAAACTATAGGAAAAATTAAAAATAGAATTTTTATTTTTGATGCTAAATGTGTTCAAGGTGCATAAAACGTCGAGATTTGATGCAAACTCGAAAAAAAATTTGACGACGATTCACTTTTTTGGATTTTGGCACATTTTTGCCTTTCTCATATAGAAAGGTTATGCAATCACTCTGAAAAACGTCAACCTAATCCCGGCCCGGAGGGCCGAGTGTCATATCCCATTCGACTCAGTTCGTCGAGATCGGAAAAAGTCTGTATGTGTGTGTGTATGTATGTGTGTGTATGTGTGTGTATGTGTGTGTATGTATGTGCGTATGTGTCAAATAATGTCACTCATTTTTCTCAGAGATGGCTGGACCGATTTGCCCAAACTTAGTCTCAAATGAAAGGTGCAACCTTCCCATCGGCTGCTATTGAATTTTGGATCGATCGGAATTCTGGTTCCGGAATTACGGGTTTAAGAGTGCGGCCACACAGAAATTTCTCATATAAACTATAGGAAAAATTAAAAATAGAATTTTTATTTTTGATGCTAAATGTGTTCAAGGTGCATGAAACGTCGAGATTTGATGCAAACTGGAAAAAAATTTTGACGACGGTTCACTTTTTTGGATTTTGGCACATTTTGCCTTTCTCATATAGAAAGGTTATGCAATCACTCTGAAAAACGTCAACCTAATCCCGGCCCGGAGGGCCGAGTGTCATATCCCATTCGACTCAGTTCGTCGAGATCGGAAAAAGTCTGTATGTGTGTGTATGTGTGTGTGTATGTATGTGCGTATGTGTCAAATAATGTCACTCATTTTTCTCAGAGATGGCTGGACCGATTTGCCCAAACTTAGTCTCAAATGAAAGGTGCAACCTTCCCATCGGCTGCTATTGAATTTTGGATCGATCGGAATTCTGGTTCCGGAATTACGGGTTTGAGAGTGCGGCCACACAGAAACTTCTCATATAAACTATAGGAAAAATTAAAAATAGAATTTTTATTTTTGATGTTAAATGTGTTCAAGGTGCATGAAACGTCGAGATTTGATGCAAACTCGAAAAAAAAATTGACGACTATTCACTTTTTTGGATTTTGGCACATTTTTGCCTTTCTCATATAGAAAGGTTATGCAATCACTCTGAAAAACGTCAACCTAATCCCGGCCCGGAGGGCCGAGTGTCATATCCCATTCGACTTAGTTCGTCGAAATCGGAAAAAGCCTGTATGTGTGTGTATGTGTGTATGTATGTGTGTGTATGTGTGTGTGTATGTGTGTGTATGTATGTGCGTATGTGTCAAATAATGTCACTCATTTTTCTCAGAGATGGCTGGACCGATTTGCCCAAACTTAGTCTCAAATGAAAGGTGCAACCTTCCCATCGGCTGCTATTGAATTTTTGATCGATCGAAATTCTGGTTCCGGAATTACGGGTTTGAGAGTGCGGCCACACAGAAATTTCTCATATAAACTATAGGAAAAATTAAAAATAGAATTTTTATTTTTGATGCTAAATGTGTTCAAGGTGCATGAAACGTCGAGATTTGATGCAAACTGGAAAAAAAATTTGACGACGGTTCACTTTTTTGGATTTTGGCACATTTTTGCTTTTCTCATATAGAAAGGTTATGCAATCACTCTGAAAAACGTCAACCTAATCCCGGCCCAGAGGGCCGAGTGTCATATCCCATTCGACTCAGTTCGTCGAGATCGGAAAAAGTCTGTATGTGTGTGTGTATGTATGTGTGTATGTGTGTGTGTGTATGTATGTGCGTATGTGTCAAATAATGTCACTCATTTTTCTCAGAGATGGCTGGACCGATTTGCCAAAACTTAGTCTCAAATGAAAGGTGCAACCTTCCAATCGGCTGCTATTGAATTTTGGATCGATCGGAATTCTGGTTCCGGAATTACGGGTTTCAGAGTGCGGCCACACAGAAATTTGTCATATAAACTATAGGAAAGATTAAAAATAGAATTTTTATTTTTGATGCTAAATGTGTTCAAGGTGCATGAAACGTCGAGATTTGATGCAAACTGGAAAAAAAATTTGACGACGGTTCACTTTTTTGGATTTTGGCACATTTTTGGCTTTCTCATATAGAAAGGTTATGCAATCACTCTGAAAAACGTCAACCTAATCCCGGCCCGGAGGGCCGAGTGTCATATCCCATTCGACTCAGTTCGTCGAGATCGGAAAAAGTCTGTATGTGTGTGTATGTGTATATGTATGTGTATGTGTGTGTATGTGTGTGTGTATGTATGTGCGTATGTGTCAAATAATATCACTCATTTTTCTCAGAGATGGCTGGACCGATTTGCCCAAACTTAGTTTCAAATGAAAGGTGCAACCTTCCCATCGGCTGCTATTGAATTTTGGATCGATCGGAATTCTGGTTCCGGAATTACGGGTTTCAGAGTGCGGCCACACAGAAATTTCTCATATAAACTATAGGAAAAATTAAAAATAGAATTTTTATTTTTGATGCTAAATGTGTTCAAGGTACATGAAACGTCGAGATTTGATGCAAACTGGAAAAAAAATTTGACTACGGTTCACTTTTTTGGATTTTGGCACATTTTTGCCTTTCTCATATAGAAAGGTTATGCAATCACTCTGAAAAACGTCAACCTAATCCCGGGCCGAGTGTCATATCCCATTCGACTCAGTTCGTCGAGATCAGAAAAAATCTGTATGTGTGTGTATGTGTGTATGTATGTGTGTGTATGTGTGTATGTGTGTGCATGTGTGTGTATGTATGTGCATATGTGTCAAATAATGTCACTCATTTTTCTCAGAGATGGCTGGACCGATTTGCCCAAACTTAGTCTCAAATGAAAGGTGCAACCTTCCCATCGGCTGCTATTGAATTTTTGATCGATCGAAATTCTGGTTCCGGAATTACGGGTTTCAGAGTGCGGCCACACAGAAATTTCTCATATAAACTATAGGAAAAATTAAAAATAGAATTTTTATTTTTGATGCTAAATGTGTTCAAGGTGCATGAAACGTCGAGATTTGATGCAAACTGGAAAAAAAATTTGACGACGGTTCACTTTTTTGGATTTTGGCACATTTTTGCCTTTCTCATATAGAAAGGTTATGCAATCACTCTGAAAAACGCCAACCTAATCCCGGCCCGGAGGGCCGAGTGTCATATCCCATTCGACTCAGTTCGTCGAGATCGGAAAAAGTCTGTATGTGTGTGTGTGTGTGTGTATGTATGTATGTATGTATGTGTGTGTATGTGTGTGTGTGTGCGTATGTGTCAAATAATGTCACTCATTTTTCTCAGAGATGGCTGGACCGATTTGCCCAAACTTAGTCTCAAATGAAAGGTGCAACCTTCCCATCGGCTGCTATTGAATTTTGGATCGATCGGAATTCTGGTTCCGGAATTACGGGTTTCAGAGTGCGGCCACACAGAAACTTCTCATATAAACTATAGGAAAAATTAAAAATAGAATTTTTATTTTTGATGCTAAATGTGTTCAAGGTGCATGAAACGTCGAGATTTGATGCAAACTCGAAAAAAAATTTGACGACGATTCACTTTTTTGGATTTTGGCACATTTTTGCCTTTCTCGTATAGAAAGGTTATGCAATCACTCTGAAAAACGTCTACCTAATCCCGGCCCGGAGGGCCGAGTGTCATATCCCATTCGACTCAGTTAGTCGAGATTGGAAAAAGTCTGTATGTGTGTGTGTATGTATGTATGTGTGTGCGTATGTGTCAAATAATGTCACTCATTTTTCTCAGAGATGGCTGGACCGATTTGCCCAAACTTAGTCTCAAATGAAAGGTGCAACCTTCCCATCGGCTGCTATTGAATTTTTGATCGATCGAAATTCTGGTTCCGGAATTACGGGTTTGAGAGTGCGGCCACACAGAAATTTCTCATATAAACTATAGGAAAAATTAAAAATAGAATTTTTATTTTTGATGCTAAATGTGTTCAAGGTGCATGAAACGTCGAGATTTGATGCAAACTGGAAAAAAAATTTGACGACGGTTCACTTTTTTGGATTTTGGCACATTTTTGCCTTTCTCATATAGAAAGGTTATGCAATCACTCTGAAAAACGCCAACCTAATCCCGGCCCGGAGGGCCGAGTGTCATATCCCATCCGACTCAGTTCGTCGAGATCGGAAAAAGTCTGTATGTGTGTGTGTGTATGTATGTATGTATGTATGTGTGTGTATGTGTGTGTGTGTGCGTATGTGTCAAATAATGTCACTCATTTTTCTCAGAGATGGCTGGACCGATTTGCCCAAACTTAGTCTCAAATGAAAGGTGCAACCTTCCCATCGGCTGCTATTGAATTTTGGATCGATCGGAATTCTGGTTCCGGAATTACGGGTTTCAGAGTGCGGCCACACAGAAACTTCTCATATAAACTATAGGAAAAATTAAAAATAGAATTTTTATTTTTGATGCTAAATGTGTTCAAGGTGCATGAAACGTCGAGATTTGATGCAAACTCGAAAAAAAATTTGACGAAGATTGCCTTTTTTGGATTTTGGCACATTTTTGCCTTTCTCATATAGAAAGATTATGCAATCACTCTGAAAAACGTCAATCTAATCCCGGCCCGGAGGGCCGAGTGTCATATCCCATTCGACTCAGTTCGTCGAGATCGGAAAGAGTCTGTATGTGTGTGTGTGTATGTATGTATGTGTGTGTATGTGTGTGTGTGTATGTATGTGCGTATGTGTCAAATAATGTCACTCATTTTTCTCAGAGATGGCTGGACCGATTTGCCCAAACTTAGTCTCAAATGAAAGGTGCAACCTTCCCATCGGCTGCTATTGAATTTTGGATTGATCGGAATTCTGGTTCCGGAATTACGGGTTTCAGAGTGCGGCCACACAGAAATTTCTCATATAAACTATAGGAAAAATTAAAACTAGAATTTTTATTTTTGATGCTAAATGTGTTCAAGGTGCATGAAACGTCGAGATTTGATGCAAAGTGGAAAAAAAAATTGACGACGGTTCACTTTTTTGGATTTTGGCACATTTTTGCCTTTCTCATATAGAAAGGTTATGCAATCACTCTGAAAAACGTCAACCTAATCCCGGCCCGGAGGGCCGAGTGTCATATCCCATTCGACTCAGTTCGTCAAGATCGGAAAAAGTCTGTATGTGTGTGTATGTGTGTATGTATGTGTGTGTATGTGTGTATGTATGTGCGTATGTGTCAAATAATGTCACTCATTTTTCTCAGAGATGGCTGGACCGATTTGCCCAAACTTAACCTCAAATGAAAGGTGCAACCTTCCCATCGGCTGCTATTGAATTTTGGATCGATCGGAATTCTGGTTCCGGAATTACGGGTTTCAGAGTGCGGCCACACAGAAATTTCTCATATAAACTATAGGAAAAATTAAAAATAGAATTTTTATTTTTGATGCTAAATGTGTTCAAGGTGCATGAAACGTCGAGATTTGATGCAAACTGGAAAAAAAATTTGACGACGGTTCACTTTTTTGGATTTTGGCACATTTTTGTCTTTCTCATATAGAAAGGTTATGCAATCACTCTGAAAAACGTCAACCTAATCCCGGCCCGGAGGGCCGAGTGTCATATCCCATTCGACTCAATTCGTCGAGATCGGAAAAAGTCTGTATGTGTGTGTATGTGTATATGTATGTGTATGTGTGTGTATGTGTGTGTGTATGTATGTGCGTATGTGTCAAATAATGTCACTCATTTTTCTCAGAGATGGCTGGACCGATTTGCCCAAACTTAACCTCAAATGAAAGGTGCAACCTTCCCATCGGCTGCTATTGAATTTTGGATCGATCGGAATTCTGGTTCCGGAATTACGGGTTTCAGAGTGCGGCCACACAGAAATTTCTCATATAAACTATAGGAAAAATTAAAAATAGAATTTTTATTTTTGATGCTAAATGTGTTCAAGGTACATGAAACGTCGAGATTTGATGCAAACTGGAAAAAAAATTTGACTACGGTTCACTTTTTTGGATTTTGGCACATTTTTGCCTTTCTCATATAGAAAGGTTATGCAATCACTCTGAAAAACGTCAACCTAATCCCGGGCCGAGTGTCATATCCCATTCGACTCAGTTCGTCGAGATCAGAAAAAGTCTGTATGTGTGTGTATGTATGTGTGTGTATGTGTGTATGTGTGTGCATGTGTGTGTATGTATGTGCATATGTGTCAAATAATGTCACTCATTTTTCTCAGAGATGGCTGGACCGATTTGCCCAAACTTAGTCTCAAATGAAAGGTGCAACCTTCCCATCGGCTGCTATTGAATTTTATATCGATCGGAATTCTGGTTCCGGAATTACGGGTTTCAGAGTGCGGCCACACAGAAACTTCTCATATAAACTATAGGAAAAATTAAAAATAGAATTTTTATTTTTGATGCTAAATGTGTTCAAGGTGCATGAAACGTCGAGATTTGATGCAAACTCGAAAAAAAAATTTGACGACGATTCACTTTTTTGGATTTTGGCACATTTTTGCCTTTCTCATATAGAAAGGTTATGCAATCACTCTGAAAAACGGCAACCTAATCCCGGCATTCGTAACCCAACTTTGTACCGGGAAACAAGTGCTTTTTGTTCTCTCCGGTGTGGTTTAGTTTTTGCGGTAGTACGAAGGTGCTTGCTGTGGCAGAGGCTGCAGTAAAGCATTAGTAATAAACAGTCCCGCGAGTGATAATTATTACCTGCGATATCGGTGCAGGGAAGTTACTAAACAGTTTTCTTGCCTGAAAGACGGCTTTGTTTAGACGAGCTATATCAGCTCTATTGTGTGAAGGTCACGCGGGTGACGGATAAAACAAACGAAGGATCAATTCACCTACCAGCTCGTCAGGAACCAACTGGTGAAGTGTTTTGTTTTTGCCTTTCTCATATAGAAAGGTTATGCAATCACTCTGAAAAACGTCAACCTAATCCCGGCCCGGAGGGCCGAGTGTCATATCCCATTCGACTCAGTTCGTCGAGATCGGAAAAAGTCTGTATGTGTGTGTGTATGTATGTATGTGTGTGTGTATGTGTGTGTATGTGTGTGTATATGTGTGTGTATGTGTGTGTGTATGTATGTGCGTATGTGTCAAATAATGTCACTCATTTTTCTCAGAGATGACTGGACCGATTTGCCCAAACTTAGTCTCAAATGAAAGGTGCAACCTTCCCATCGGCTGCTATTGAATTTTGGATCGATCGGAATTCTGGTTCCGGAATTACGGGTTTCAGAGTGCGGCCACACAGAAATTTCTCATATAAACTATAGGAAAAATTAAAAATAGAATTTTTATTTTTGATGTTAAATGTGTTCAAGGTGCATGAAACGTCGAGATTTGATGCAAACTCGAAAACAAATTTGACGACGATTCACTTTTTTGGATTTTGGCACATTTTTGCCTTTCTCATATAGAAAGGTTATGCAATCACTCTGAAAAACGTCAACCTAATCCCGGCCCGGAGGGCCGAGTGTCATATCCCATTCGACTCAGTTCGTCGAGATCGGAAAAAGTCTGTATGTGTGTGTATGTATGTATGTGTGTATGTGTGTTTGTATGTGTGTGTGTGTATGTATGTGCGTATGTGTCAAATAATGTCACTCATTTTTCTCAGAGATGGCTGGACCGATTTGCCCAAACTTAGTCTCAAATGAAAGGTGCAACCTTCCCATCGGCTGCTATTGAATTTTGCATCGATCGGAATTCTGGTTCCGGAATTACGGGTTTCAGAGTGCGGCCACACAGAAACTTCTCATATAAACTATAGGAAAAATTAAAAATAGAATTTTTATTTTTGATGTTAAATGTGTTCAAGGTGCATGAAACGTCGAGATTTGATGCAAACTCGAAAAAAAATTTGACGACGATTCACTTTTTTGGATTTTGGCACATTTTTGCCTTTCTCATATAGAAAGGTTATGCAATCACTCTGAAAAACGTCAACCTAATCCCGGCCCGGAGGGCCGAGTGTCATATCCCATTCGACTCAGTTCGTCGAGATCGGAAAAAGTCTGTATGTGTGTGTGTATGTATGTATGTGTGTGTATGTGTGTGTGTATGTGTGTGTGTATGTATGTGCGTATGTGTCAAATAATAGGTTTGTTCCAGTACATGGAAGTTACTCCCTGTTGCTCCGGAGCAAAAAATTCTTGCTCCTTTTCACTCCGGTTTGCCACCAGAAGAAGAAACAAGAGAAGAAGACAGTACAGGAACGAGTTTCTCCCTGTTTACTCCGGAGTACTTCCAGTTTCTCCTGGTACTGGAACAAACCTAATGTCACTCATTTTTCTCAGAGATGGCTGGACCGATTTGCCCAAACTTAGTCTCAAATGAAAGGTGCAACCTTCCCATCGGCTGCTATTGAATTTTGGATCGATCGGAATTCTGGTTCCGGAATTACAGGTTTCAGAGTGCGGCCACACAGAAATTTCTCATATAAACTATAGGAAAAATTAAAAATAGAATTTTTATTTTTGATGTTAAATGTGTTCAAGGTGCATGAAACGTCGAGATTTGATGCAAACTCGAAAAAAAATTTGACGACGATTCACTTTTTTGGATTTTGGCACATTTTTGCCTTTCTCATATAGAAAGGTTATGCAATCACTCTGAAAAACGTCAACCTAATCCCGGCCAAAAATTTTTTTCGACTCTCATAAGGTTTCTGGATTTTAACAGGGGCGTAGTTGATTGTTTACGGAGAGGGGTTACACCCCCCCCCCCCTCTACTGTTCACTTCCCTCCTTTAAAAATCTCCTTAAATCACCCCTCAGACCACCACCCCATCCAGCCCTCATACCCCTCCCTTTCAACCCCATCATCTTTAAACCACCACTACCATTACAAAGCATACCAATTTAAGCTGGGGAGTCGTTCGTTCATGGGACTTTCGCCCTTCTTACATACCCACCCCCGCATGACAAAATGAGTTAGCAAGCAGATAACATTGATCTAATGCTGATTAGGCTAATGGAGTATTATATTTTTTTATTTCAAGTGTTTCACCGTCAACACGTAGCTCATCAAGTTCGTGGCTGGCATGCCATTGTGTATAAGTGCAAAGTGTACTAAGAATGTAATGGACATTTCCACAATTATGTTGAACATAAAAAGCCTCCGTGCCATAGTTTAGAGAAATGAGAAAGGCACAATTGCACCGCTAGGTGGATTAAAACAGGTTTTTACTTTTCTTATCGATTTTTTTTCTTTTTATTGCTTTTGATTTTTTATTTTGATTTAAGTTAAACAGTGCGGTCGAGCGTGTTGCTCCCGCAACAAAATGGAACAAACAGAAGGATCACCCTCCGAAGACGAATATTATGGGGAAGAAGAACATATATCTGATACTGAGACAGATAATGTTATGGTCGATCCACTTCCCCCCAATGTCTCACAGCCCCCCCGAGTCAAGGTTTACCAGGATGGATCCGCTGGTCCTTGGGTGGTATACTTTCGGCCCAAAAATAAACCGTTAAACAGCATAACTGTTGCACGGGAGCTGACAAAACGTTACTCGGCCGTAATCGAGATTAAAAAGGTTCAGTCAGATAAACTGCGCGTAGTCGTTACTGACTTGAAACAGGCAAATGATATCGTTAGCAATAGCCTCTTTACGCTGGAGTATCGCGTCTACATCCCTTCTCGTGATGTGGAGATCGACGGTGTGGTAAGTGATGCGGGTCTAACTGTCGATGATCTGATGAATGATGGGGCTGGCCGCTTTAAGGACCCTAACCTTCAATCAGTTAAGATTTTGGAGTGCAAGCAATTGCACTCAAAGTCCATCGAAGATGGTAATTACTATCCATCAGACTCGTTTCGCGTAACCTTCGCCGGATCTGCACTTCCGTTGCTACGTTGAAGTGGGAGGAGCTCGTCTACCTGTACGCCTGTTTGTACCGCGGGTCATGAATTGTTCCAATTGCAAGCAGCTAGGTCACACGGCCACCTACTGTAGCAACAAGCAACGGTGCGGCAAATGTGGGGAACGCCATGCGGATGATACTTGCAGTAGGCCCGCTGAGAAGTGTGTTTACTGTGGGGAGAATCCGCATGCACTTTTGACATGCCCAACGTACAAACTTCGCGCGGATAAACTGAAGCGATCCGCCAAAGATCGCTCCAGACGCTCTTACGCAGAAATGCTTAAAAGAGCTGTTCCACTTATCTCCGAAAACCCATTCGCTCTCTTGCCAACTGACGATAACGCCTCTAACGACCCTTGCGAGGGGCATTCTTTGGCTCCGCTTGGAAACTCTAGGAAAAGACCTAATCAAAACTCACCTGAACTTCCTCGTAAGGGTCCTAGGTTGTCCCAAACAAGGGTACAAAATAAAAATAATTCATCAACTGGAAGTGCTGGTACAAATCCGAAGATAATACCTCCTGGTTTTGGGAAATTGAGATACAACCAGGAGTTCCCAGCACTCCCCGGGGCACCAAAAATCCCAAGTGCTCCAATTTTACAGTCTGAAACTCAACCTAAAACGGGATTCCTTAAATTTTCTGACATTGTGGACTGGATATTCACAGCTTTCAACATTACCGATCCTCTGAAAAGCTTGCTGGTTGCTATTCTACCAACAGTAAGAACATTTTTAAAACAGTTGACTGAACAATGGCCCCTCCTTACAGCGATCGTATCCTTCGATGGCTAACTTATTAGACGGAATCAGGGATCTGATCACTGTTTTACAGTGGAACTGCAGAAGTATTATCCCCAAAATCGATTCATTAAAACACTTGCTAAATTACAATCATTGTGATGCATTTTCCCTATGTGAAACATGGCTAACTTCTAATATAAACCTCAACTTCCACGATTTTAACATTATCCGCTTGGATCGAGAAGACTCATATGGGGGGGTACTTTTAGGGATTAAAAAGTGCTACTCCTTCAATCGAATCAACCTCCCTTCGACGCCAGGCATTGAAGTTGTCGCTTGTCAAACAACAATCAAAGGCAAAGATCTTTGCATTGCTTCTATTTACATTCCTCCTAGGGCCATGATGGGATATCGAAGATTCTCCAACGTGATTGAACACCTTCCCTCGCCCCTCCTGCTTCTTGGAGACTTTAACTCTCACGGTACGGGGTGGGGCTGTCTATACGACGATAATCGATCTTCGACAATTCAAGACCTTTGTGACAACTTCAATATGACAATTCTGAACACAGGGGAAATGACACGGATCCCTAGACCACCTGCGCAAGCAAGTGCACTGGACATATCTTTATGCTCGACATCACTACGGTTAGATTGCAAGTGGAAGGTAATATCTGATCCCCACGGTAGTGACCACTTACCAATTGTAATTGCAATCACCACTGGTTCAAGACCATCGGCACCAATCAATGTTCCCTATGACCTCACACGAAACATTGATTGGAAGAGCTACGCTGCTGCGATATCCAAAACTATCGATTCAACACAGGTACTTCCCCCGGAGGAAGAATATAAGTTTTTGTCCAACTCGATTCTCGATAGCGCGATTCAAACTCAGACGAAACGAGTACCCGAAGTGAATACTCAAAAACGTTCTCCCAACCCGTGGTGGGACAAAGAGTGCTCAAACGTGTACGCGGAGAAAGCTGCCGCGTATAAAACCTTCCGGAACGACGGGTTAGTTGCTAGTTATCGAGTGTATGCGATATTAGAAAAGCGAATGAAAAATTTAATGAAAGCTAAGAAACGCAGTTACTGGCGCCGGTTTGTCGACGGGTTAACAAGAGAAACATCGATGAGCACTCTTTGGGGCACGGCCCGACGTATGCGAAACCGAAACAGTACTAACGAGAGCGTGGAATATTCAAACCGTTGGATATTCGATTTCGCCAAGAAAGTTTGTCCGGATTCCGCCCCGGCACAGAAAATCTACCGCGCCGCGTCGCCTTACAATACCGCGAACGAAACACCGTTTACGATGGTGGAGTTCTCACTTGCTCTATTATCATGTAACAATAAAGCCCCGGGGCCAGATAGAATCAAATTCAACTTGTTGAAGAATCTGCCAGACTCTGCCAAAAGACGCTTGTTGAATTTATTTAATAGGTTTCTTGAGGGTAACATTGTCCCACATTACTGGAGACAGGTGAGGGTCATCGCCATCCAAAAACCAGGCAAACCAGCCTCCGACCACAATTCGTATCGTCCGATTGCAATGCTGTCCTGTATCCGGAAGTTATTCGAAAAAATGATCTTGTTTCGCCTCGATAATTGGGTCGAAACAAATGGCTTACTGTCAGATACACAATTTGGCTTCCGCAAAGGCTCTCAACAGAAATTCAAATGGCATATGCTAACAAAGAGCAGATGGCATCAGTATTCTTGGATATTAAGGGGGCTTTCGATTCAGTTTCGATCAACATTCTTTATGAGAAGTTGCACCAGCATGGTCTTTCGCCAATTTTAAATAACTTTTTGCTAAACCTGTTGTCTGAAAAACAAATGCATTTCTCGCATGGCGATTTATCGACATCACGATTTAGCTACATGGGCCTTCCCCAGGGCTCATGTCTAAGCCCTCTCCTCTACAATTTTTACGTGAATAACATTGACGAATGTCTTGTCAATTCCTGCACGCTAAGGCAGCTTGCAGATGACGGTGTGGTCTCTATTACAGGTCCTAAAACCGTCGACTTGCAAGGACCACTGCAAGATACCTTGGACAATTTGTCTGCTTGGGCTCTCCAGCTGGGTATCGAGTTCTCCACGGAGAAAACTGAGCTAGTCGTATTTTCTAGAAAGCGTAAACCAGCGCAACTACAGCTTCAATTAATGGATCAAACTATTGCTCAGGCTTCAACATTCAAATATCTCGGGGTATGGTTCGACTCTAAAGGTACCTGGGGATGTCACATTAGGTATCTGAAACAGAAGTGCCAACAAAGGATCAACTTTTTCCGTACAATAACTGGAACATGGTGGGGTGCCCAACCAGGAGACCTAATCAGGCTGTACCAAACAACGATATTATCAGTGTTGGAGTACGGATGTTTCTGCTTTCGCTCCGCTGCGAACATACATTTCATCAAACTGGAGCGAATCCAGTATCGTTGCTTGCGTATTGCCTTGGGTTGCATGCACTCGACCCATACGATGAGTCTCGAAGTGCTGGCGGGCGTTCTTCCTCTGAAAAATCGATTTTGGAACCTCTCATATCGATTACTCATTCGATGCGATATTCTGAACCCATTGGTGATTGCAAATTGCGAAAGGCTTGTCGAGCTTAATTCTCAGACCCGATTCATGTCCTTGTACTTCGATTACATGGCACAGAACATCAATTCATCTACGTATAACGTCAACCGTGCTCATCTCTTAGATACTTCTGATCACACTGTATTTTTCAATACATCCATGAAGGAAGAGATTTGTGGAATTCCGGATCATATTCGCCCACAAATGGTCCCAAATATTTTCTATAACAAATACCATCAAGTCGACTGCGCCAAAATGTTCTACACTGACGGATCAATTCTCAACGGGTCCACAGGCTTCGGTATCTTCAACAAAAATCTTGCTGCCTCATTCAAACTCAATGATCCTGCTTCAATTTACGTCGCAGAATTAGTTGCCATTCAGTATACTCTCGGGATCATTGACACCCTGCCCTCAGACCATTACTTCATCGTTTCGGATAGTCTCAGCTCCATTGAGGCCATCCGTGCGGCGAAGCCTGGAAAGCACTCACCGTATTTCCTGGGGAAAATACGGGAATATCTGAGTGCTTTATCTGAAAAATCTTACCAGATTACCTTGGTTTGGGTCCCGTCACATTGTTCTATTGCGGGCAATGAGAAGGCGGACTCTTTAGCCAAGGTGGGCGCATTATAAGGCGACACTTACGAAAGACCAATTTGCTTCAACGAATTTTTCAGTATCTCTCGTCAGAGGACGCTCGATAGTTGGCAAACCTCATGGAGCAATGGGCATCTGGGACGGTGGCTACATTCCATTATCCCGAAGGTATCAACGAATGCTTGGTTTAAGGGGTTGGATGTGAACCGGGACTTTATTCGTACGATGTCAAGGATCATGTCCAACCATTACTCGTTTGACGCGCATCTCCGTCGTATAGGGCTTGCTGAAAGTAATCATTGTGTTTGTGAGAACGGCTACCACGACATCGAGCATGTTGTTTGGCTGTGCGCAGAGTACTGTGTTGCCAGGTCCCAACTAATAGATTCCCTTCGGGCCCGAGGTAGATCACCCTATGTGCCAGTCCGGGACGTCCTGGCAAGCCGTGACCACCCCTATATTTTTCTTATCTATATCTTTTTGAAAACCATTGATGTCCAAGTTTAATACATTTTCCCCTCTCTCATTCACAGTAGAATCTCACCAACCTATCCCTGTATCTACAATATGGCATTGCTTCACGGGTCTTCGGTGCATACCCTTCTTGATAACCGTCTACCCAGAACATCATGACATACCTCACATGCAGATGATATAGAGAACATCATGACAGTATCAGAGTGCCAATAATTATCCGAAATATCGACCCTCCCCTCGCCCCTGCGATTACAGGCTGGAAACTACAACAATACAACAAAGTGTGCATATCCGCCACAATGATCAATCAGCAAACGACGATGTCAATTACACAATATGTATCCCACTTCCTACCTTTTCCTTTACTTACATAAGAGGGGAGCAATCCGCCCCTAAATACGGCTTTCCTTTCCCCCACTAACATGTGACATGTAATTAAAACCTGTTTTAATCCACCTAGCGGTGCAATTGTGCCTTTCTCATTTCTCTAAACTATGGCACGGAGGCTTTTTATGTTCAACATAATTGTGGAAATGTCCATTACATTCTTAGTACACTTTGCACTTATACACAATGGCATGCCAGCCACGAACTTGATGAGCTACGTGTTGACGGTGAAACACTTGAAATAAAAAAATATAATACTCCATTAGCCTAATCAGCATTAGATCAATGTTATCTGCTTGCTAACTCATTTTGTCATGCGGGGGTGGGTATGTAAGAAGGGCGAAAGTCCCATGAACGAACGACTCCCCAGCTTAAATTGGTATGCTTTGTAATGGTAGTGGTGGTTTAAAGATGATGGGGTTGAAAGGGAGGGGTATGAGGGCTGGATGGGGTGGTGGTCTGAGGGGTGATTTAAGGAGATTTTTAAAGGAGGGAAGTGAACAGTAGAGGGGGGGGGGGTGTAACCCCTCTCCGTAAACAATCAACTACGCCCCTGTTAAAATCCAGAAACCTTATGAGAGTCGAAAAAAAATTTTGGCCGGGATTAGGTTGACGTTTTTCAGAGTGATTGCATAACTTTTCTATATGAGAAAGGCAAAAATGTGCCAAAATCCAAAAAAGTGAATCGTCGTCAAATTTTTTTTCGAGTTTGCATCAAATCTCGACGTTTCATGCACCTTGAACACATTTAACATCAAAAATAAAAATTCTATTTTTAATTTTTCCTATAGTTTATATGAGAAATTTCTGTGTGGCCGCACTCTGAAACCCGTAATTCCGGAACCAGAATTCCGATCGATCCAAAATTCAATAGCAGCCGATGGGAAGGTTGCACCTTTCATTTGAGACTAAGTTTGGGCAAATCGGTCCAGCCATCTCTGAGAAAAATGAGTGACATTATTTGACACATACGCACATACATACACACACACACATACACACACACATACATACATACACACACATACAGACTTTTTCCGATCTCGACGAACTGAGTCGAATGGGATATGACACTCGGCCCTCCGGGCCGGGATTAGGTTGACGTTTTTCAGAGTGATTGCATAACCTTTCTATATGAGAAAGGCAAAAATGTGCCAAAATCCAAAAAAGTGAATCGTCGTCAAATTTTTTTTCGAGTTTGCATCAAATCTCGACGTTTCATGCACCTTGAACACATTTAACATCAAAAATAAAAATTCTATTTTTAATTTTTCCTATAGTTAATATGAGAAATTTCTGTGTGGCCGCACTCTGAAACCCGTAATTCCGGAACCAGAATTCCGATCGATCCAAAATTCAATAGCAGCCGATGGGAAGGTTGCACCTTTCATTTGAGACTAAGTTTGGGCAAATCGGTCCAGCCATCTCTGAGAAAAATGAGTGATATTATTTGACACATACGCACATACATACACACACACACACATACACACACACATACACACACATACATACATACACACACATACAGACTTTTTCCGATCTCGACGAACTGAGTCGAATGGGATATGACACTCGGCCCTCCGGGCCGGGATTAGGTTGGCGTTTTTCAGAGTGATTGCATAACCTTTCTATATGAGAAAGGCAAAAATGTGCCAAAATCCAAAAAAGTGAATCGTCGTCAAATTTTTTTTCGAGTTTGCATCAAATCTCGACGTTTCATGCACCTTGAACACATTTAACATCAAAAATAAAAATTCTATTTTTAATTTTTCCTATAGTTTATATGAGAAATTTCTGTGTGGCCGCGCTCTGAAACCCGTAATTCCGGAACCAGAATTCCGATCGATCCAAAATTCAATAGCAGCCGATGGGAAGGTTGCACCTTTCATTTGAGACTAAGTTTGGGCAAATCGGTCCAGCCATCTCTGAGAAAAATGAGTGACATTATTTGACACATACGCACATACATACACACACATACAGACACACACATACACACACACATACATACATACACACACATACAGACTTTTTCCGATCTCGACGAACTGAGTCGAATGGGATATGACACTCGGCCCTCCGGGCCGGGATTAGGTTGACGTTTTTCAGAGTGGTTGCATAACCTTTCTATATGAGAAAGGCAAAAATGTGCCAAAATCCAAAAAAGTGAATCGTCGTCAAATTTTTTTTCGATTTTGCATCAAATCTCGACGTTTCATGCACCTTGAACACATTTAACATCAAAAATAAAAATTCTATTTTTAATTTTTCCTATAGTTTATATGAGAAATTTCTGTGTGGCCGCGCTCTGAAACCCGTAATTCCGGAACCAGAATTCCGATCGATCCAAAATTCAATAGCAGCCGATGGGAAGGTTGCACCTTTCATTTGAGACTAAGTTTGGGCAAATCGGTCCAGCCATCTCTGAGAAAAATGAGTGACATTATTTGACACATACGCACATACATACACACACACACACATACAGACACACACATACACACACACAAACATACATACACACACACATACAGACTTTTTCCGATCTCGACGAACTGAGTCGAATGGGATATGACACTCGGCCCTCCGGGCCGGGATTAGGTTGACGTTTTTCAGAGTGATTACATAACCTTTCTATATGAGAAAGGCAAAAATGTGCCAAAATCCAAAAAAGTGAATCGTCGTCAAATTTTTTTTCGAGTTTGCATCAAATCTCGACGTTTCATGCACCTTGAACACATTTAACATCAAAAATAAAAATTCTATTTTTAATTTTTCCTATAGTTTATATGAGAAATTTCTGTGTGGCCGCACTCTGAAACCCGTAATTCCGGAACCAGAATTCCGATCGATCCAAAATTCAATAGCAGCCGATGGGAAGGTTGCACCTTTCATTTGAGACTAAGTTTGGGCAAATCGGTCCAGCCATCTCTGAGAAAAATGAGTGACATTATTTGACACATACGCACATACATACACACACACACATACACACACACACATACACACACATACATACATACACACACACATACAGACTTTTTCCGATCTCGACGAACTGAGTCGAATGGGATATGACACTCGGCCCTCCGGGCCGGGATTAGGTTGACGTTTTTCAGAGTGATTGCATAACCTTTCTATATGAGAAAGGCAAAAATGTGCCAAAATCCAAAAAAGTGAATCGTCGTCAAATTTTTTTTCGAGTTTGCATCAAATCTCGACGTTTCATGCACCTTGAACACATTTAACATCAAAAATAAAAATTCTATTTTTAATTTTTCCTATAGTTTATATGAGAAATTTCTGTGTGGCCGCACTCTGAAACCCGTAATTCCGGAACCAGAATTCCGATCGATCCAAAATTCAATAGCAGCCGATGGGAAGGTTGCACCTTTCATTTGAGACTAAGTTTGGGCAAATCGGTCCAGCCATCTCTGAGAAAAATGAGTGACATTATTTGACACATACGCACATACATACACACACATACACACACATACACACATACATACATACACACACACATACAGACTTTTTCCGATCTCGACGAACTAAGTCGAATGGGACATGACACTCGGCCCTCCGGGCCGGGATTAGGTTGACGTTTTTCAGAATGATTGCATAACCTTTCTATATGAGATAGCACATGGAAGATATTAAAAAAAGCCTAAAAGCTGGGGATCCACCGCAGAAAGCGACTGCTGTATTTAACGAAATCCTAAACCGAAAATATAATAACTACGAAGTTATCTACACAGATGGGTCCAAATGCGATACGACAGTAGGAATCGGTATCACGGGTAACAACCAGGGAATCTTCTACAAATTACCAGGCATTTGTTCCATTTTTTCAGCCGAGGCGGCAGCCATGTACACGGCTCTGGCTCGACACACTACAAACACAAATAAGCCAATAGTGCTTTTTACCGACTCTGCTAGCGTGTTAGCTGCTTTGGAGAAAGGCTCCCTGAAACATCCCTGGATTCAGGCGATAGAAAACATTTGCGATGAAAGAACAACACTCTGTTGGATCCCAGGGCACTGCGGAATCAATGGCAACCACGAAGCAGACAGGCTCGCAGCACTCGGAAGAAGAAGTACACAACTTACAAACGAAGTCCCGGGAACGGACATTAAGCAAGACATCGAAAGGCGGATTCGAACTGAAGTAGAATCAAAATGGAGAATCGAACGAAATTTATTCCTTCGAAAAATCAAAGGAAATCTCACTAGATGGGATGATCGCGCCTCGAGAAAAGAACAGCAAATTTTCTCCCGACTCAGGACCGGTCACACGATGCTAACTCATAAGGGTTTATTTCAGGGAGGCAACCGTACAGATTGTCGAACTTGCAACGTGGCACTTACTGTGGAACACCTCCTCACCAGATGCCCCGAATACAAAGAACTGCGGGAACGGTATCAGATCGGGGACTCTATTCGAGACGCGTTGAGCAACGATCCTGTGAAGGAAGAAAAGCTAATATGCTTTCTCAAAGATGCACAACTTTACAACCAAATTTAAACTAATATTAACGATGGACGAATACGAAATGTAAAAAAGTCAGGAGTGATGAATGAACTCAAAGTTTAAAATCACTCCAAAATAAACAAAACAATCAATCAATCAATCAAACACAACATAGCAATTCTAGAGACATGCCACATTGTAAACACACCACACACAGTCAATAAACGCACTGACACTGACAATTTGAGCAATACGTACGCAGGAATTTTACACACAGTCAAAAATCTTAAGATACAGAGAGAAGAGAGAGCCACCAACCTAGAGCGAAGCGATCACTGACATATTTCAGTGCCGCTGCAAACACAATATAAAGCTCAGTACTTAACAGCAAACAAAAAACAGATTTCGTGATCGGACCGTTTTCGGATAAACTAAAACCCGCTACAAACGGTATAAATTGGCAAATACGCAAGTAATAGACATAGATTCAAATTCAAAATTCTAACGCATAAAGTAACGGTTCATAATTTATATCTTCTATAACAGCAGCCCAGTATGACGATAATACCTGTAAACAAAGGTGTGTTTGACGATAACGCGGTAACAAACTTAGTAAGTGTTTAAGCAAATAAGTGTATCTTGTATCGTAAATGTGACTAAGTGTTCATTGTTTGTAGATTCCTTGAAAAAGGCGCAATATATGTCGCCGAAACGTCGGATATAAAGTACATAAACCGTGTTTGACATTTTCTCCAGACTGAAAGCCGATATATAACCTCAAATTTTTGCTAAACCTGTTGTTTGAAAAACAAATGCATTTCTCGCATGGCGATTTATCGACATCACGATTTAGCTACATGGGCCTTCCCCAGGGCTCATGTCTAAGCCCTCTCCTCTACAATTTTTACGTGAATGACATTGACGAATGTCTTGTCAATTCCTGCACGCTAAGGCAGCTTGCAGATGACGGTGTGGTCTCTATTACAGGTCCCAAAGCCGTCGATTTGCAAGGACAATTTGTCTGCTTGGGCTCTCCAGCTGGGTATCGAGTTCTCCACGGAGAAAACTGAGCTAGTCGTATTTTCTAGAAAGCGTGAACCAGCGCAACTACAGCTTCAATTAATGGATCAAACTATTGCTCAGGCTTCAACATTCAAATATCTCGGGGTATGGTTCGACTCTAAAGGTACCTGGGGATGTCACATTAGGTATCTGAAACAGAAGTGCCAACAAAGGATCACCTTTTTCCGTACAATAACTGGAACATGGTGGGGTGCCCATCCAGGAGACTTAATCAGGCTGTACCAAACAACGATATTATCAGTGTTGGAGTTTGTTTCTGCTTTCGCTCCGCTGCGAACATATACTTCATCGAACTGGAGCGAATCCAGTATCGTTGCTTGCGTATTGCCTTGGGTTGCATGTACTCGACCCATACGATGAGTCTCGAAGTGCTGGCGGGCGTTCTTCCGTTGAAAAATCGATTCTGGGACCTCTCATATCGATTGCTCATTCGATGCGATATTCTGAGCCCATTGGTGATTGCAAATTGCGAAAGGCTTGTCGAGCTTAATTCTCAGACCCGATTCATGTCCTTGTACTTCGATTACATGACACAGAACATCAATTCATCTACGTATAACGTCAACCGTGCTCATCTCTTAGATACTTCTGATCCAACTGTATTTTTCGATACATCCATGAAGGAAGAGATTTGTGGAATTCCGGATCATATTCGCCCACAAGTGGTCCCAAATATTTTCTATAACAAATACCATCAAGTCGACTGCGCCAAAATGTTCTACACTGACGGATCAATTCTCGACGGGTCCACAGGCTTCGGTATCTTCAACGAACAGACAGTTTGGAAAGAATCACTTGTGATTCCTATTCCCAAAGTTACTGGGACGGATAAAGCCGAAGAGTACCGCCCCATTAACATGTTGCACACATTAGAGAAAATTTTAGAAATTGTTGTTAAGGGCCAGCTGATGAATAATAATAATTTGCTAATTCCGGAGCAATCAGGATACCGAGAGGGACACTCTTGCGAAACCGCTTTGAATCTAGTGTTAGCAAAATGGAAAGAGAAAATCGAGGTTAAAGAGACTATTTTTGCTGTATTTTTGGATCTGAAACGCGGTTTTGAGACAATTTCGAGACCGTTACTTTTGAAAACTTTAGAGCGATTTGGTATCGGAGGGATAGCACATAAGTGGTTTGAAAACTATTTATGTGATAGAACTCAGAAAACTAGTTTCAACGATTTTGTATCTAGTCCTCTCGGCAATCCTCTTGGAGTGTCTTAGGCCCTATTTTATGTATTATGTAAATAATTGACATGAGGCGAGTTTTACGATTTTGTGACTTAAATTTGTTTGCTGACGACACTGTTTTGTTCATTGCAGCTAAGGATATAGATGAAGCCGTGGCGCATTTGAACGAAGATTTGCATTTCCTTGCTCGTTGGATAAAATTTAAACAATTAAAGTTAAATGTTGCCAAAACTAAATATATGATCATCTCTTCGGCTAATACTAGGCCTGACGTTAATGTTGAAATAAATGGTGAGACTATTGATCGCGTTAGTGAATTAAAATATCTTGGAATAATCATTGATGACAAGTTAACCTTTAAGTCTCACATCGACAATGTCATCAAAAAGATTGCTAAAAAGTATGGTATATTGTGTCGTCTGAAAAATGATTTAACAATTAGTAGTAAAATTTTATTATATAAATCTATTATTTCACCACATATTGACTTCTGCCCGTCTATTTTGTTTCTTGCCAATCAAACACAAATATTGAGGTTACAGCGATTGCAAAATAGAATCATGCGATTAATTTTAAAATGTAACAGATACACTTCCTCTAGTTTCATGCTAAGCGCATTACAATGGCTCTCTGTGAAGCAAAGAATTTATTACTTAACAATGGTGTTCAATTTTAAAATTATTAATGGAATGCTTCCTCGATATTTGTGTGATCGAATTGAAAGAGGAAGTGATATGCATAGGTACAACACTAGAAACGCGTCGGATGCAAGAACACCAAACTTTTTATTTAGTAGATCACAGAACTCCTTGTTGCACAAAGGAATAAGTTTTTTCAATTCGATGCCTAGGCATATTAAACGTGCAGCAACATTAGCGGAGTTCAAAACACTATGTATTTCACACGTAAAATCTGCTTTGTGGACAGATTTTTTGAATTTTTATATTTTGGAGTTATTTGAATAACTATGTAATACCACGAATATTGTTTTTTTTTGCTGTTCTATTATTTGCATTTAGTCACACTAAGTTATTATATTCGCTATGATGACGATGGATTTTTGTTACTTGTTTATTAAAGTTATTAAAAAATAATGAGATGTCTACAAAAGTCTGAGCCACGCGCGCTAAGCAGATAGAGACTAACTTGAAATCGAACATGGTGACCAGCACTAAAAGCTCATCGGGTTGAATCGAAGCTTTTAGACTTTTGTTGTGATCAAGGTCTGATTTGATGATGGAGTTGTGTTGACTTTGCTCGACAATAGAGTTAATTTCGGTTATTGCTGCGATAGTGGTAATAACGGAGTTAGCTCGTTGAGTATGGGGCTTAATGACTCCTTCTGATAACTAACTAGATATCGGGTTCAATTCTTGATCAATCAAGGATGTTCTCGGATAGGAATATACCTTGATTGCCTTGGGTTAATGGTAGGAAACTTTCAATAAAGGGGTCTGATGTGGATGATATAACTCGACCGGACTCTGCACTGCCACTAGGCTCGTCACTTCTCACCTTAGCAGGTGGTAGTACCGATGTCTTGGTCAGGCGGGAGGAGTCTTACAGAGAATTATCGGAAATGGAAGCTATTGGGTTCAATTCCCGATTCTATCAAGTATCTTCCAGGAATGGAAATTTTCTTGATGGACCCTGGTTGTTGGCGGAATATTCGAAATGTATCTGGTTACGTTCTTTTGAAGGAAAGGCTATGTCTGCAAATTGAACCAGTCCGTTTCTTTTTATTAACTGGTTTTGTTAAGGATCAAAATATTAATTATCTTTTGGATAAATCGTTCAGCTCACACCTTTGTGGGGGTATGAGGTGGGACCATCATCATCATCAAAAATCTTGCTGCCTCATTCAAACTCAATGATCCTGCTTCAATTTACGTCGCAGAATTAGCTGCCATTCAGTATACTCTGGGGATCATTGACACCCTGCCCTCAGACCATTATTTCATCGTTTCGGATAGTCTCAGCTCCATTGAGGCCATCCGTGCGGCGAAGCCTGGAAAGCACTCACCGTATTTCCAGGGGAAAATACGGGAATATCTGAGTGCTTTATCTGAAAAATCTTACCAGATTACCTTGGTTTGGGTCCCGTCACATTGTTCTATTGCGGGCAACGAGAAGGTGGACTCTTTAGCCAAGGTGGGCGCATTAGAAGGCGACACTTACGAAAGACCAATTTGCTTCAATGAATTTTTCAGTATCTCTCGTCAAAGGACGCTCGATAGTTGGCAAACCTCATGGAGCAATGGGCTACATTCCATTATCCCGAAGGTATCAACGAATGCTTGGTTTAAAGGGTTGGATGTGAACCGGGACTTTATTCGTACGATGTCAAGGATCATGTCCAACCATTACTTGTTTGACGCGCATCTCCGTCGTATAGGGCTTGCTGAAAGTAATCATTGTGTTTGTGAGAACGGCTATCACGACATCGAGCATGTTGTTTGGCTGTGCGCAGAGTACTGTGTTGCCAGGTCCCAACTAATAGATTCCCTTCGGGCCCGAGGTAGATCACCCTATGTGCCAGTTCGGGACGTCCTGGCAGTCCTATATTTTTCTTATCTATATCTTTTTGAAAACTATTGATGTCCAAGTTTAATGCATTTTCCCCTCTCTATAACGGGTGTAATAATAGGGTGAGAGCCGATTGGAGAACGTAGAGGAACGACGTTAGCAGCTTCGGAGATTTGATTATCAGTTAAAATTTCTTCAGAAAAAACGCCACTGAAATGTTGGCGGAAGAGGTTACATATTTCGGTAGGAGATGATGCTTGAACCTCGTCAAGTGATATATGGTAAACCGACTTCCTTCCTCTGGTCATTGACGTGATTCCAGAAGCTTTTAGGGTTGGTTCTGAGTTTGTTCTGTATACGTTGGTTATAGGAATAGTAAAGAGCCATATTAAATCGTTTATAGCGGTTATTGAGATATAAGTAATGAGATCTAAGGTGGAGTGAGGGTCTCTTCGTTAGTTTTCTTAATGCGGAACGTTTAGCGCATTTGTAGCGTTTCAAAGTGGAGTTAGACCAAGGTGGGTAGATTGGTTCACGGCATAGCTTCTTTGGTATGAATTTATCAATAGTATATGCTACAACATGAGTCCACGACATAGCAGCAGAATTGCACTCACGATTGGATAACAGAGCGTTCCAGTCTAAACTTGAAAGAAATTGATTCATTGCTGCAAAGTTTCCGTTTTTAAAGTCATAGAATACAGTTTCAGCGGTGTTTTTAAAAATAACTGGTGAGCAATTGTGAATAGTTATTCGAAGTGGAGGATGATGGCGACAAGTTTTTACAAGCGTATCTGCAACATCTACTGTAAGTAAACCGGAAAGATTTTGACTGGAAAAACAGAGGTCAAGCAAACGATTGTTGCTGTTGAAATTATCGGTCAACTGAACTAAACCGGCATTATTATAGTCGTCCAGAAGTCTCAGAATATTTGAAGTTTTTGAAGAATAAGTAGCATCTGGCGGTGGCGGTGGCAGTACAGATAGGCAGGCAGGGGCGGTAGGGGCTGGCGGGCGAGCTGATGCAATACGTGGGGGCAGTGGAGCAAAGGTGATGTTGGTGGTGATCGTATTCAGCGCCGATGGAGTGGCATGTTGAGCATTAGTGGCGATCGGGTCGACGACGGTAATTGTAGTTTCAGTTTCGGTTGGTTCGAAATCAGTTGTAATGGTATTAGTGGGTGCTGGGTTGGAATGTGAACTGGCAGCAGCAGTCGGTGCCGCGGCAGTGAAGTCGAAGAAGTCCATTCGGCTGTGAACGGATGTAGCAGAGGCATACGGTAGACCGTAGGTGGTACTGTTGTTAAGTTGATCGTTTGTGATTATGCCGTCGGAGTTTGAGGAGCCGGGTAGCAGATTCGTGTGACTATTTGAATCTGAAACGGAGGAAGCTATAATGTTTGTGGCAGAAGGACTGGATATAGGAACGTCGACTCTTGGTATTTTATCAGGTTGCGACAGGGAAGGCCTGGAAGTACTGCTTGTGCGAGGCCGTTTATTGTTGTTGTCAATTAGCGATTCGTAGAGGTTGCTAATGTTGAATTGCAAATCGTCGAGAAACTCAAGGAATGGGGCGCCATTGTTGCTTATTTTATCCGCGTTATTGCGAAGTCCGGAATGACAGCTTGGTTACGTACATTGTTGGGAATACATACGACAGAGAGTCTGCATGGTATCCGACAAACCACTAATCATTTTTAAAGCGGTGTTCGTGCGTTGTAGAAATAGCTTCATGGTATCATTGGACGAATTTTTCCGGTTGGATTGGACTCGGCACTGGGGCCAAAGCCAACAAACACCACGAGCATCTCGAATTGATTTGACGAGAGAGCTATTTAAATTGGCTCATTTGAGGTGGAGGCCTTTAGAGCAGAGTTCGCATAAAATTTTGCCAATTCGCGATCCTGATCCACCAAAACAAGCATCGGCATCGCATTTGCTTCTTGTCATGTTGTCGGCGAGATGAAGCGATGACAGAAGCGTGAGTGACTATGGGTGCTTGCCGATCGTTGATGCGGTGAGTGTCGTAGAGCGAACAATGGCTTCTGATGTTAATTTGCAAAAAAATTGCGATTGTAGGCACAAAATATGAAGCATATTCCAGAAGTGAATAACTTAGAGAAGATGATCAAGAATCTTTCACTAAACAAAGTCCAAACTATTGAACAGGCGGTAGTGTTTCACTGGTAATTGATCGAAGTTTGGAGCGCGAAAAAATACACTTGTAATGACTGGCTACACTGAACCAAGCAAAAGCACTTTAGACTGTTTATACAAATGCTACAATTTTGACTATCTTCTGATAGGTTGTATTAAAAGCAGACATTTCGATATTTCATAATGTAAAAATAATGAAATATCGATACACGTACATCGAAAAACAAAATACGCAAGATATGGTAGGTATGCCGAAATACAGTCAAGATTCGCTGGTTGGACATTTTTTAACCGGACCGCTTTTTAGTTGGACCTCCGCTAGTTGGACCATTGTCCAACTAAAAAGCATCTGAATGTCAAAATCTTATGTCAAATTTACTTTGACAATCAATCTGACAATTATTAGAGATGTGAATAGATGCAATTACACTACTAACGTCTCCTTTGGAGAGTTTTTGACATCGGTCAGTCGGTCCAACTAACGAATCAAATTCGTTAGTTGGACAGAGGTGTGGCCCAACCAGCGAATCACGACTGTAGTGGGATCAAAATGCATTCGTCTAGCTGAATATTTTTAGAAATAGGCCACTTGAAAGTATAGCATGCATAAATAAAGTAAATTAAGGGCCAAATCGGACAGTAAAGGACTTACTGTAAGTTGAACTCAATCTACAGTTAAGAGCCAGCAGAAGGGCGTTTGTGCGTGAAATGTCAGCATTAGATAGTTAAGGCGAATGCCCTATAAATAATATGTTCAAGCCTTCACCAATCAGGTTTCTTAGTGAACCTTCATAAAGTCTTAGTTCTGAGTTTTCGCAGTAAGCCTGCAATTGCCTCGCATGATAATAGCCGACAACGAATGTAGTGCCAGGACATTACTTTTAATGGAGCAATTTACTAGTTGATCTGCGAAATAAGTAAAATGAACATTAGCGGAACTTAAAATAAACCGAAAACAATATGGCTGTACAAATCCCGTCATACCTGCAGCAGTTATAAAACTGTTATAAAACTGTGTTTATAGCAGCATATACGATGATATATAAAAAGTTGTCCCAGTTTGCCCCGAGTATGAAATGGTCCGTGTTAAGTCAGACCGGACTAAGTCGCAAAACATCAAAAAATGAAATAATGATAGAGCTGGATAATAAAATTCTTCAGCTACATTTAACTTTTCGCCAGTTTTGATATATGTAACAATAAGCAAGAATTATAGCGAAAATTAATTTCCAATTATTATGTAAAGAATGCTCAGCAGAAACATATTACAGTCGTAATTCGCTAGTTGGGCCACACCTCTGTCCAACTAACGAATTTGATTCATTAGTTGGACCGACTGACAGATGTCAAAAACTCTCCAAAGGAGACGTTAGTAGAGTAATTGCATCTATTCACATCTCTAATCATTCGTCCCATTTTCAGTTGATTCGCATAAAATGGTTACGTATGAAAAAGTTGATTTGTACGGAAGCATTCCCACAACAAGAACAACGTTAGGGACACCCGGGAAAATGCGAAGTTACAGCTCTTATGGAAGCCACTTCTCCGTATATTGACATAAATTTGTTAATCACAATATCAGGGGCGCGTGGAGATAATTTGTATAAGCCCATCTCTCATGAACTCTTGCCTATATATACGGGATGATGTTGTTAACGTGGCAGCTTTCGTTAGTGTGCTGCATGTTGTTCCGCGAAACAAACGACTGTGCTTCTTAATGTTTGATATGGTGCATTTGCAGGGCGTTAACTTCTCCCGGATTGTGCACAATCTGCACATTTAATAATTGTTTCACTTCCCGAGTAGCTGGTCTTACAGGACATTTACAAAAATCAATGGCAACACAATTCGTTTGCAGTCGTTTTTGCCGTGTATCTGTAGCGAAGCGATTTTTAGTTCCTACTCTGGGCGAGATGAGAAGGTACACTGACCTTAATTAACTGGTGAGTAAAATGGATAATTTTTGAAGTAGAATACTTCTAACAATAGACCTTTCTCGTTAAAAAATTTTATATGCTCAAATACTTCATTTTTCATCCTCGAATCGATTCTGCTTATTGCTACGATGATTTGGCGCCTCTAACTATTGAAAAAATCGAAAATTTTTCAAACTGCTCAGTTCACCCCATATTCTCATGCCTCATCTTGCCTTGTTTCCCCATACTATTACACCATTTGGATGAATTTCGAGTGGGGAATAAAAAAAAGAATGTCATTCCGGAACGATTTGTCTCTCTTTCCTTTTTCGTTCTTTTCCGTCTATCTGAATCCTTCTCGCTCTCTTTCCTAAATGACACAGAGTGACTTTTCTCATTCTCTTGTACGGTAAAAGTATTCATTTGAAACTGTCAAAAACTTGTCAAATTTTGATTTGAATGAATTCTCCAGATTCTTCTCGCAAACATAATAAAATAAAATGTCGCTGATTGCCGCGATAGCTCGTATCCGAAACCAGTCGAAAAAAGTTATGTTCCTGAATTCCTTGAACGATGATTACTACCCTCACATCAAGAAAGAAATTGAAAATAATCATTGGTACGCGGAATCAGATTCCGGATTATGCTATTTCGCGAAGTGTTGACATCTAGCCGGATGATTTGACTGTCGATTGCATTTCGTGACGCTATTCGCTGATGATTTTATCAGGTGCTTTCCAGTTAACCAGAAAATAACAATCGATCCGGGAAACGAATTCCGTGCTCGGTCAATCCAATCAGAGTTGATATGTTTCTGAATGGTTGTTGGTTTGACCACATTTCTCAAACAATTGAAATAAAGTTCTTTTTTTGTTCCACTTGTCAGAATCAGAAAATAATTCTAGGTTCGAGGAACCGTATTCCATATTGTGAAGTGTTTTTATAGTTCTTCAATACCAAGCGTCTTTTACCCTATATTGGCAAAAAAAATATAATAGATTTTCCAAAAATTAGTTTCGGTATATCCAATAACAACAACACTCAATGGTGCACTCATAGAAAAACTCGCATGCTACAAAAAAACTAACGAACGTTTCCAGAGGAACTTAAACAAATTAAAACCATCCGGAAACATATCCACACTTTTTGGTTTTTCTCAATCCTGACATAAATCTATAAAGAATGCATCAAAACTCATCCGGACACGTGAATATTACCTTACTGTTTCGGAATATTTTGAAAACTGGTATCCGGGTCTTAAGATCTTTTCAGATTCACTACTGGTGTGCTGGGCATTAACAAAACAGTTTCCGTTTTTAATAGACCTTTCTCGTCCGACCTAACCCCCTTTTTTCTTATTTTTATTCAAAAGACTACACATTTTTAAGAATATTACCGTTGAAATGAGACTATTTGGAGCTATCGTGATTTTTTATTGATTTTTTTAAATTTGAAAAATGCAAGAATGTTGAGTATTTTTTTCACCTTTGCAAGAATGGTGGGACTCAAAATGTGTGTTTGGGCAACACTGTTTTGTATATTTTTGCTTGAGTTCCTGGCAACGCGGCAAATGAAGTGGTGAGTCGCGGTACAAAGTTCATTGGTTATGTAAACAAACTAAAGTGAACCTCTCGGTGGAGAACATTGCATGATAATGTTTAACCTCACTTTTTTGACAGCTCAGAGAGATTGTTTACATAGTCTTGGAATTTTTGTTGATTCGATCATAGTATGAGAAACTTGGTTTGGTTCGCTGCCAAATGTTAACACTTTCCACACAAGGTCGCTCAGCTGTAATTTTGATTTTTGATTCATTGAAGAAGTAAGGAATTTCTAGCCAAACATTTGAAAAAGGCCTACTGCCAAATGCAAACAAATCGAATTTTCATGTTCTCTATTAAAATCCTGGGACAAAACCTGTGGATAGATGTTTTCTTTTTCATTTTTTCTGTTCAGTTGATCTCTTGTCTTGCATAGCCACTCTTTCTTCCTCACATATTTTAAATGGACTGGCTACATTTGACAGTTCCCCCTCACTGCATTTGACGGTTCCCTTTGGCTGCATTTGACAGCTCCCCCTAGCTGCAATTGACATTAGGTTTTTTCGTATCCACACGTCACGTCCCAGTTAAAAACTATCTATCTGACCATGTGCATAAACATAACGCAACAATGAATTATGAAGAATTTTGATAATGATTTTATAACAAATTATAAAAGGGCCCGGCTGATATAAAAGTCCTAACTAGCAATACGCATATTATAAAATGATTATAAAGGATTATTGTAACTGATTCCAAAAGGATTATAAAGGCAGTGAAATACGTACACAATGAATTAAGGGGAGTGTCTGATGTAAACAATTTGCGCAATCAAACTAAATAAAACAGTATTAAATTTTTAAATAGAATTATAATGAATTCGACCAAAACTTCTTTTACCTTTTTCTCAAAGTTTACGCTTGGCAGTGACCCTTTTCAAATGTTTGGGTAGAATTTAGATTATTTTATCGTTGTTGCAATCAATTTCATTTGGTTTGTTTTGTTCACAATGTTAGTCGCAGAGCATTTTGGTGATCTATGGCAATTGAAGACCTTTACACCCAATACTAGGTCCGCTCCCGTTGCAGCTCTTTCGCCCCGTCCGGCACCGAGTCAACCGATGGTCCAGCCTGCGCCGCACTCGTCTGTCGCTATGCCAATGGCAGGTACTTGCTATTGAAGGCTAAAATGTCAGCTACGGCTGGTGGTGTTGCTGCAATCGGTTTGCCTTCGGCCACGTTGGACATTCGGCTAACGGGAATATTCAGCGATTACAATTCGAAGGAAGCAGCGCAGACTGCTTCGGTTCAACAATACGCTCCGGTATCGGACGAAGCTAACACTCCGGCAGGACGAAGGTTTCAATGAGGAGCTCAGGCATAAGTAGCAGAGTCCTTGCACTTACTGCTTGTCGAGTGAACAATTCCGACGAAACCACTGCCGCTCTCGCCAAGTTTGATCACCGTGATTAGTGCGACGTCAGCGGTATAGAGGCTTTAGGCAGATGATTTATTCAGCAGAATAAGATAGCAAAATTACCCAAAACATAAGAGCTGGCTGCCGAAGTGAATCCACACACATCGTCACCTACAGAGGCAAGCAATATTGGAACGCAGCGAAATTCCTCACAATGAATTGATCTCGTTAGATGAAATTCCAGGAAGTACAATTTTCATAGCATAATTTAATCCACCGAAATTGTAGTCCTCAGTCGAGAGAGAGAGAGAGAGAGAGAGAGAGAGAGAGAGAGAGAGAGAGAGAGAGAGAGAGAGACTGATAGAGTAGCAGCAGCTAGGAATTTTCTTTCGAAAGCTAGCAGCGGTTTCGCGTATCCTGCGCTAAGTAGAGAGCGTTAAGACAGATCTGACCAACGGTTCCGTCCGGTACCACCATAACACACGGCACCGGCGACACATATTCACAACATACTAATTACTTATCCTTCAGAAAAAGTAAATAAATTGACTATGAAATCTATCATTCGCTGCCTAGTTATTTCGTGCCAATTTGAACAAGACAGCAGTTGCAGATAGCTTTATTGCGGTGCCAAAATTAATGCAACTCGGGATATAATATAAATTTACATATAATTTCTCCTCCCTGATATTCTACCAGAATATATAATGCTCTGCATTATTATCACTCCAATCAAATCCTTCTTACTCCTTGTCGTCAGTGCCGAGCGCTATTTTGCATTTTCCGGCTAAATCAACGACAATGCGATAATCGACGAAACTTTTACTGTAATGGAACTTGAAACCGAATAATAAATGATTGTTCCATTCGAAAGCGATAACCTTGTTGTCCTCATGTTTGCAGCTATCATACGCTGGTAGGCATTCTGACCAATGGAAACGTTCTTTGATACGGGCATTGAACGATCAAAATCATTTCAACAACTTATCATCGACCGAATTCGTTACCTATAAAGCTCAGGTAAACTTCACCACCTAAAATGAATAATCAATCGGATCATCTTGTTAGGACTTAACCCACGAGCAAACAAACAAATGTGTACAAATTCTTATCCGTCATCCAGAAAGCAATCGTTTTATAGCCCAATGCTTGATCTTGCGATTCAGCATATGCCACCGGGTTTTACATCCAGCGCCGATTGGTCAATGTATGAACCAGGTTACCATTATTCCAATCCTCATCCCTCTTGAGTTGATATTCTTTCAAAGAGCATCGAAAGTATTCAAGTAATGTAAATTTTAAAAGTCCGTGTAAACAAGTCTTAGGTAAACAAGCACACCGAAACTGTCAGAAAAGTGAGGTTATACATTTTCATACAATGCTCTATATTTTTGACAGGTATATGAATGAATCATTTCAGCATCAGTGATGCCAGGTCTATTTAAACAATAGCCTGCAGTAAAAATATAAAAGTCTGCAGATTGCTACAAAAAATCTTCAATAAATGCGACGTAGAAATGTAGTATGTATATCATTTAAATGATCAAAAATGTTGAAGACTGTTGTATAAATTGGCTGGTATAAGCTTTGTTCTGCTAAATATTTGTAATCTGCAAAAGATCAGCAGTGAAAATGCAAAACCTGCAGATTTACTAATATATATGCAGACTTGGCATCCTTTTAGTATTCCCCACAGGAAATTCATCCAAATGGTGTAAAAATATGGGGAAACAAGGCAAGATAGGTATTCAGAATATGGGGTTAAATGAGCAGCTTGCACTATTTTTGATTTTTTCAATAGTTAGAGGTACCAAATCATCGCGGCAATAGGCAGTAACGAAATGGGGATAAAAAAGGAAGCATCCTATCATATAAAATTTTTTGACGAGAAAGGTCTATTGAAAAACACTGTGGCAGAGGAGCACTTGTGTTGCACTGTGTAGCAGAAGTTGGAATAAAACACATCCAGTGGCCTACTCTTTTGCAAGAACATGCAATTCCAGTACAACTCAGTGCCCCGGGTATCTTCAATTCTAGAATATTGCTCTGAAGTTTGGAGTCCAAACTACAATAATGGCATTGAGAGAATAGAGTCCGTTCAGCGTCGCTTTTCACGTTTCGCGCTTCGTAGATTGCCGTGGAGAGATCCTTCCCGACTACCTCGCTATGAAAACCGGTGTCAGCTAATTCAACTAGAGCCCCTACATGTTCGAAGGAATACTGCAAGAGCCTTGTTCATCGCTGACACTCTGCAAGGTCGTATAGATGCCCCAGCTATTCTGGAACAAATCTACATAAACGTCGCTCCTCGAACACTACGCAACAACATTATGCTCAGATTACCATTCCGACGCACTAACTATAGTATGTATGGAGCCATCACTGGTCTGCAACGAATTTTTAACCAGGCGGCTACGGCATTTGATTTCAACGTTTCTCGACAAAATCTGCGTATACGTTTTTCCAGACTATTTAATCAATTAGCTAACAACACTTGACCTTTTTATTTGTTTTTAATTATTGTATGACTATTGTTTTTGTGTACTTGATTGTTAGTAATTAGACTAGTATTTAAGTCAACATCATTGGGGCTTTGATATGCCTGTTGATGTATTGAACAAATAAACAAATAAACGATCTTCTCACAGAAAAAAAACTTCAGTTTTATCCAACACATTTGCCACGACAAATAGCCACGCGCAATGCATTTGATTTTAACCAACATCATGAAACAACATGTTTCATGATGAAGCATAATGCCAGTTTTCGTAATCTTAGAGATATCATCGTGGGTGGAAAAAGCATTTACCTTTATTACAAGAAATGTATAATGTGTATGTATAAGTGTAATGTATAATACAATAATTTAGGTACAGTATGTGGTATCTTGTACTTTGGGCGACCCGAAGAATGTTCATTCACAAAACAAAACGTACAAAAGCCGAAACTGAGCACCATTCAACATTCTTCCGATGATTATTTTGTCGCTTAAAATAAGCGTGTTTGTATAGTTATTATGCGCTTATATCTTATTTACTAGCTCATCACTTATTTGCTACACGCACTACCTGAGCTGTGCTCGACTACATAATTTTGTTTGAAGAAACATTTGCAAAATCTAATTCTCTTAAAAATGTGAAATCTTTCGCTTAAAAATAATTATATTATATTATTATATCACCTTGTTTTTTGTTCGTGTTTGTTTTATCGTTTATAGCGGGTAGGGGCATATTCTCACAGTCACGTCACTTAGTGACTAGAAGGAAATATCTTTCTAGTCACTAAGTGACGTGACTATGAGAATAGGGCCATACCATTCAATACAGTCTGCAACTGCTGCTAAGATAAGACTTACGCCAGAGAAGGTGACGAATGGTGATGGTGTCGTATTTTTGCTATTAACTTAGCTTTGGTGTGCTGATGCTTGAAAAGGGAGGCGACAAGCCGCGGCTGATTCTCATACAATCATCAGGTGTTCCTGGCAAATTACTGATCACTATTCAATAGAGCGGCTTGGTCTAGCTTGGTAGTCCGGTTGAATAGGGCATTGGTATGGCTAATTCCAAAATGGATAGTTTTTCAACTGCATGGTGGAGGTTGTTTCCTTGAAACAAAGATTGTTAGTTAAAACATAGCCATTCAAAAAAAAAATTGGTTGCCTCGCTCCAGCTTTCGGTATAGCCTGGCTTGAGCCTGAAGATGAACGGAAAGATCACAAAAATACACAGCCACTGTTGATAAGCCAGTTGGATAGCTCCGAATGTTGGCATCGTCAGACCGAAGCTAGTGAAAAAACGACCAATGTATGGTAATCATATGTGCTGTTCCCGGCGCATGTTAAATAATTTGTTGTCGAATACGTAAAACAGACCGAACTCATTTGCACAGTACAGGATTCTGTATCGGAACTTGATGACGGTGCTCTACAGCAGGAACGAACAGAGCCTGAATGGGCAAGTTGATCACTGTCCCTATCCGCTTGCTAATGCTGCAATCGACACTTCCAGAATATACAGGTTAAATCTACTCTTTAGGAACTGATCGCGGTTCAACACAGAAACTGTGGAACGTTAACAATCCGTAAGCGCCGGATACCGTAGCGCCGTGTCTGTTTTCGACGAGAATAGAAAAACTTACACAAAAACACAATATGACGTTTCGTTTGTTTACAGTCGATGAATTTGCATCAAAATTCACTAGCAGTGTTGCGATTTAATAAACGGAAAAATCCATAACAGTGCTGCCGAAACATGCATTTCGAGTTTCAACATTCTTGATTTGGTGAAAAATATATTCAACATTCTTGCATTTTCAAATTTTATAAAAATTATAAAAAAATCAGGAAGCATTCCAAAAATCTCATTCCAACGGCATTAGTCTTAGAAATGTGAAATCTTTTGATTAAAAATAATAAATATAGGTGTTAGGTTTGACGAGAAAGGTCTATTCAATATGGGGGTCCCTTTTCAAAAATTTCTGCTAAGATATTTTCCCAGTCTTCAAACGCGAATAACTTCCGGTGTACTGATTGAAATCGCTGTATTTTTTCACTATCTGATCGGAAATATATGCATGTATATTGTATTTGATTCCGTAAGATGTACATACGTCTACTATAGATAACGTAAATAATGTATTTTGTGAAAGTGGTAATAGACCTTTCTCGTCCGACCTAACCCCCTTTTGACATTAAAAATGTCTTACTCCACTATCTGGGGCTAGGTGTCATTCTAAAATCTAAACTATCTCCCATGTAACGAAACTATGTAAGGTTTGCACGCTTATAACTCCGATATTACTAGATGGATTTTAATCATTCATACACCAACAGATTCAGAAACACCTAACTTAAATATTGGTAATAATTTAATATCTCCCCAATAAAAGTAGACTTTTGGAAATTGGTAAAATTAAAAAGTTCACGAAAAACGGGAAAATTACCATTCGTGAGGCAGATTTCTCAGACACAGCCGTCAAGAGAGGGCAGCTTAGTTGCTCAATGAAACACGAAAAGTCATAAATAGAAGCAACGCATGTCCGTTTAAATCAGTTGTTGCTCTTATCCCAAACGAGCAACATCGTCTCCGGGCGATGCAATAAGCGCTATCGATTTTCGGTAACGTTGGCATTTGCACACACTCGCACCTAAGTGACTAAACCATATACGGTTAGTTTAAAAATAGAGGTGACGCGTACACGTTTGAATCAGTTTTTGTTCTTATGTCGAACGGGTAAGATCATGGCTGCAGCGTCTGGGCACTACAATAAGCGGTAGACGCTATGCATTTTCGGCAGCGGTGGTCGTGTGCGGATTCTTCGGGTACCAGCACGGCTCACAGAATGATTTGCAAAGTGGGTGGGCGGGGTGGTTTGGCATTAATTCAAAACTGTGTGTGCTGCTTAAGAGTGTTGCGTTTGAAAAAAATATATTTATTTTTATGCATGCGTGTGCGTTGTAACTTGTTAACCCATGTTTACGGCGCTTTGTAGCTGCATAGGGTAAAGAGCCTATTGGTTTTCATGTTTCATATTTCGGTTATATGTTTTTTATCAGTAAGGTATCTGACAACGTGCTTCTGTAGTTATTGCACTGTTCAGCAGCGTAGTATTTTATATAGGAGAGTACACTCAGGTTTTTTACACGTATTTTGAAATTTACGCGGTTTTCATTATGCGTTTTTTTAAATTTACGCGGTTTTTATTTACACGGCCTGTATCCCCTGTGTGAAAAATCTGAGTGTAATTGCATCGGAAACAATCACATTCCCAGCAGAACTTTTTGTTTTCTAATTTCAAACACTTTTGCTTCGTACTGAAAAATAAAAATTAAAACATCACTTACCGTCCCAGCAGCAGTTGAAGCGGGTGTTCTTTTTCGATTCAAATTCAAGCCATGTCTTAAGCTTTACTGGACTTAAAATTGTTTTCCCAGTTTATCCAGTCAGAATATCTGTCCTGCCCTATGTATTTAAAATACAGTTCTAATCGCGTTTCAAAGTATACAACAAATAGAAGGTTAGGTATACAAATTTAAATTTTAAAATAAATCTGTTTTAAATTATGAAACAAACCGCTGTACTGAAGATATAATTATGTCAGTCCTATTACCACATAAAACACCTATATAACATAAAACGCTGCAGAATTGGTTTAATAATACAATGTTTACACTACAGAGTTATAACACGTTTTAATAATTAGCAACAAGAAAAATGTCACCAAGATAGCATAAAAACCCGTTTTAACTGGTAGTGCGAACGTTGCATAACAATGTAATTTATCAAATAATTTCATTTTTTCCACCACTAATCGATCAAGAAATACTTAACCTTAAGATTGTTTACTTAAGTTCATTAGTACATTATTGAAAATTTAAATGGAAAATGAAATTTCATATTTCATGGAGAATCTGTATATTTCCGTTGGCGGGCGTCGGCTTTCTCATCACCGCTCTCAATATGGAACTTTTCTTTTGAATATATTTTCTGGACAGACCAGCCTATTTTTACTAGATGGATCATCCAAATAATGCCAATCACCTAGTGAGATACTTGATTAATTAATAGATTACCGTTAAAAGACCTTCAATAAATTATGTTTTAATGGGGAGGGTATATAGCAAATTGTAACATATGAAAACAGGCGAGTAAACAAGAACGTGAGTCGATATGTGCGATAAATAAAATTCATTTGCACGCTCTTGAAAAAGCTACATTTTTAATGTCAACGTGGTCGTGTGCTGTACACAACCCTTTAATTTTTTTCTTATTTTTATTCAAAAGACTACACATTTTTAAGAATATTGCCGTTGAAATGAGACTATTTGGAGCTATCGTGATTTTTTTAATGATTTTTTTAAATTTGAAAAATGCAAGAATGTTGAGTATTTTTTTCACCTTTGCAAGAATGGTGGGACTCAAAATGTGTTTTTGGGCAACACTGTTTTGTATATTTTTGCTTGAGTTCCTGGCAACGCGGCAAATGAAGTGGTGAGTCGCGGTACAAAGTTCATTGATTATGTAAACAAACTAAAGTGAACCTCTCGGTGGAGAACATTGCATGATAATGTTTAACCTCACTTTTTCGACAGTTCAGAGAGATTGTTTACATAGTCTTGGAATTTTTGTTGATTCGATCATAGTATGAGAAACTTGGTTTGGTTCGCTGCCAAATGTTAACATTTTCCAAACAAGGTCGCTCAGCTGTAATTTTGATTTTTGATTCATTGAAGAAGTAAGGAATTTCTAGCCAAACATTTGAAAAAGGCCTACTGCCAAATGCAAACAAATCGAATTTTCATGTTCTCTATTAAAGTCCTGGGACAAAACCTGTGGATAGATGTTTTCTTTTTCATTTTTTCTGTTCATTTGATCTCTTGTCTTGCATAGCCACTCTTTCTTCCTCACATATTTTAAATGGACTGGCTACATTTGACAGTTCCCCCTCACTGCATTTGACGGTTCCCTTTGGCTGCATTTGACAGCTCCCCCTGGCTGCAATTGACATTAGGTTTTTTCGTATCCACACGTCACGTCCCAGTTAAAAACTATCCATCTGACCATGTGCATAAACATAACGCAACAATGGATTATGAAGAATTTTGATAATGATTTTATAACAAATTATAAAAGGGCCCGGCTGATATAAAAGTCCTAACTAGCAATACACATATTATAAAATGATTATAAAGGATTATTGTAACTGATTCCAAAAGGATTATAAAGGCAGTGAAATACGTGCACAATGAATTAAGGGGAGTGTCTGATGTAAACAATTTGCGCAATCAAACTAAATAAAACAGTATTAAATTTTTAAATAGAATTATAATGAATTCGACCAAAACTTCTTTTACCTTTTTCTCAAGGTTTACGTTTGGCAGTGACCCTTTTCAAATGTTTGGGTAGAATTTAGATTATTTTATCGTTGTTGCGATCAATTTCATTTGGTTTGTTTTGTTCACAATGTTAGTCGCAGAGCATTTTGGTGATCTATGGCAATTGATGACCTTTACACCCCATACTAGCTCCGCTCCTGTTGCAGTTGTTTCGCCCCGTCCGGCACCGAGTCAACTGATGTCCAGCCTGCACCGCACTCGTCTGTCGCTATGCCAATGGCAGGTACTTGGATTGAAGGCTAAAATGTCAGCTACGGCTGGTGGTGTTGCTGCAATCGGTTTGCCTTCGGCCACGTTGGACATTCGGCTAACGGGAATATTCAGCGATTACAATTCGAAGGAAGCAGCGCAGACTGCTTCGGTTCAACAATACGCTCCGGTATCGGACGAAGCTAACACTCCGGCAGGACGAAGGTTTCAATGAGGAGCTCAGGCATAAGTAGCAGAGTCCTTGCACTTACTGCTTGTCGAGTGAACAATTCCGACGAAACCACTGCCGCTCTCGCCAAGTTTGATCACCGTGATTAGTGCGACGTCAGCGGTATAGAGGCTTTAGGCAGATGATTTATTCAGCAGAATAAGATAGCAAAATTACCCAAAACATAAGAGCTGGCTGCCGAAGTGAATCCACACACATCGTCACCTACAGAGGCAAGCAATATTGGAACGCAGCGAAATTCCTCACAATGAATTGATCTCGTTAGATGAAATTCCAGGAAGTACAATTTTCATAGCATAATTTAATCCACCGAAATTGTAGTCCTCAGTCGAGAGAGAGAGAGAGAGAGAGAGAGAGAGAGAGAGAGAGAGAGAGAGACTGATAGAGTAGCAGCAGCTAGGAATTTTCTTTCGAAAGCTAGCAGCGGTTTCGCGTATCCTGCGCTAAGTAGAGAGCGTTAAGACAGATCTGACCAACGGTTCCGTCCGGTACCACCATAACACACGGCACCGGCGACACATATATTCACAACATACTAATTACTTATCCTTCAGAAAAAGTAAATAAATTGACTATGAAATCTATCATTCGCTGCCTAGTTATTTCGTGCCAATTTGAACAAGACAGCAGTTGCAGATAGCTTTATTGCGGTGCCAAAATTAATGCAACTCGGGATATAATATAAATTTACATATAATTTCTCCTCCCTGATATTCTACCAAAATATATAATGCTCTGCATTATTATCACTCCAATCAAATCCTTCTTACTCCTTGTCGTCAGTGCCGAGCGCTATTTTGCATTTTCCGGCTAAATCAACGACAATGCGATAATCGACGAAACTTTTACTGTAATGGAACTTGAAACCGAATAATAAATGATTGTTCCATTCGAAAGCGATAACCTTGTTGTCCTCATGTTTGCAGCTATCATACGCTGGTAGGCATTCTGACCAATGGAAACGTTCTTCGATACGGGCATTGAACGATCAAAATCATTTCAACAACTTATCATCGACCGAATTCGTTACCTATAAAGCTCAGGTAAACTTCACCACCTAAAATGAATAATCAATCGGATCATCTTGTTAGGACTTAACCCACGAGCAAACAAACAAATGTGTACAAATTCTTATCCGTCATCCAGAAAGCAATCGTTTTATAGCCCAATGCTTGATCTTGCGATTCAGCATATGCCACCGGGTTTTACATCCAGCGCCGATTGGTCAATGTATGAACCAGGTTACCATTATTCCAATCCTCATCCCTCTTGAGTTGATATTCTTTCAAAGAGCATCGAAAGTATTCAAGTAATGTAAATTTTAAAAGTCCGTGTAAACAAGTCTTAGGTAAACAAGCACACCGAAACTGTCAGAAAAGTGAGGTTATACATTTTCATACAATGCTCTATATTTTTGACAGGTATATGAATGAATCATTTCAGCATCAGTGATGCCAGGTCTATTTGAACAATAGCCTGCAGTAAAAATATAAAAGTCTGCAGATTGCTACAAAAAATCTTCAATAAATGCGACGTAGAAATGTAGTATGTATATCATTTAAATGATCAAAAATGTTGAAGACTGTTGTATAAATTGGCTGGTATAAGCTTTGTTCTGCTAAATATTTGTAATCTGCAAAAGATCAGCAGTGAAAATGCAAAACCTGCAGATTTACTAATATATATGCAGACTTGGCATCCTTTTAGTATTCCCCACAGGAAATTCATCCAAATGGTGTAAAAATATGGGGAAACAAGGCAAGATAGGTATTCAGAATATGGGGTTAAATGAGCAGCTTGCACTATTTTTGATTTTTTCAATAGTTAGAGGTACCAAATCATCGCGGCAATAGGCAGTAACGAAATGGGGATAAAAAAGGAAGCATCCTATCATATAAAATTTTTTGACGAGAAAGGTCTATTGAAAAACACTGTGGCAGAGGAGCACTTGTGTTGCACTGTGTAGCAGAAGTTGGAATAAAACACATCCAGTGGCCTACTCTTTTGCAAGAACATGCAATTCCAGTACAACTCAGTGCCCCGGGTATCTTCAATTCTAGAATATTGCTCTGAAGTTTGGAGTCCAAACTACAATAATGGCATTGAGAGAATAGAGTCCGTTCAGCGTCGCTTTTCACGTTTCGCGCTTCGTAGATTGCCGTGGAGAGATCCTTCCCGACTACCTCGCTATGAAAACCGGTGTCAGCTAATTCAACTAGAGCCCCTACATGTTCGAAGGAATACTGCAAGAGCCTTGTTCATCGCTGACACTCTGCAAGGTCGTATAGATGCCCCAGCTATTCTGGAACAAATCTACATAAACGTCGCTCCTCGAACACTACGCAACAACATTATGCTCAGATTACCATTCCGACGCACTAACTATAGTATGTATGGAGCCATCACTGGTCTGCAACGAATTTTTAACCAGGCGGCTACGGCATTTGATTTCAACGTTTCTCGACAAAATCTGCGTATACGTTTTTCCAGACTATTTAATCAATTAGCTAACAACACTTGACCTTTTTATTTGTTTTTAATTATTGTATGACTATTGTTTTTGTGTACTTGATTGTTAGTAATTAGACTAGTATTTAAGTCAACATCATTGGGGCTTTGATATGCCTGTTGATGTATTGAACAAATAAACAAATAAACGATCTTCTCACAGAAAAAAAACTTCAGTTTTATCCAACACATTTGCCACGACAAATAGCCACGCGCAATGCATTTGATTTTAACCAACATCATGAAACAACATGTTTCATGATGAAGCATAATGCCAGTTTTCGTAATCTTAGAGATATCATCGTGGGTGGAAAAAGCATTTACCTTTATTACAAGAAATGTATAATGTGTATGTATAAGTGTAATGTATAATACAATAATTTAGGTACAGTATGTGGTATCTTGTACTTTGGGCGACCCGAAGAATGTTCATTCACAAAACAAAACGTACAAAAGCCGAAACTGAGCACCATTCAACATTCTTCCGATGATTATTTTGTCGCTTAAAATAAGCGTGTTTGTATAGTTATTATGCGCTTATATCTTATTTACTAGCTCATCACTTATTTGCTACACGCACTACCTGAGCTGTGCTCGACTACATAATTTTGTTTGAAGAAACATTTGCAAAATCTAATTCTCTTAAAAATGTGAAATCTTTCGCTTAAAAATAATTATATTATATTATTATATCACCTTGTTTTTTGTTCGTGTTTGTTTTATCGTTTATAGCGGGTAGGGGCATATTCTCACAGTCACGTCACTTAGTGACTAGAAGGAAATATCTTTCTAGTCACTAAGTGACGTGACTATGAGAATAGGGCCATACCATTCAATACAGTCTGCAACTGCTGCTAAGATAAGACTTACGCCAGAGAAGGTGACGAATGGTGATGGTGTCGTATTTTTGCTATTAACTTAGCTTTGGTGTGCTGATGCTTGAAAAGGGAGGCGACAAGCCGCGGCTGATTCTCATACAATCATCAGGTGTTCCTGGCAAATTACTGATCACTATTCAATAGAGCGGCTTGGTCTAGCTTGGTAGTCCGGTTGAATAGGGCATTGGTATGGCTAATTCCAAAATGGATAGTTTTTCAACTGCATGGTGGAGGTTGTTTCCTTGAAACAAAGATTGTTAGTTAAAACATAGCCATTCAAAAAAAAAAATTGGTTGCCTCGCTCCAGCTTTCGGTATAGCCTGGCTTGAGCCTGAAGATGAACGGAAAGATCACAAAAATACACAGCCACTGTTGATAAGCCAGTTGGATAGCTCCGAATGTTGGCATCGTCAGACCGAAGCTAGTGAAAAAACGACCAATGTATGGTAATCATATGTGCTGTTCCCGGCGCATGTTAAATAATTTGTTGTCGAATACGTAAAACAGACCGAACTCATTTGCACAGTACAGGATTCTGTATCGGAACTTGATGACGGTGCTCTACAGCAGGAACGAACAGAGCCTGAATGGGCAAGTTGATCACTGTCCCTATCCGCTTGCTAATGCTGCAATCGACACTTCCAGAATATACAGGTTAAATCTACTCTTTAGGAACTGATCGCGGTTCAACACAGAAACTGTGGAACGTTAACAATCCGTAAGCGCCGGATACCGTAGCGCCGTGTCTGTTTTCGACGAGAATAGAAAAACTTACACAAAAACACAATATGACGTTTCGTTTGTTTACAGTCGATGAATTTGCATCAAAATTCACTAGCAGTGTTGGCGATTTAATAAACGGAAAAATCCATAACAGTGCTGCCGAAACATGCATTTCGAGTTTCAACATTCTTGATTTGGTGAAAAATATATTCAACATTCTTGCATTTTCAAATTTTATAAAAATTATAAAAAAATCAGGAAGCATTCCAAAAATCTCATTCCAACGGCATTAGTCTTAGAAATGTGAAATCTTTTGATTAAAAATAATAAATATAGGTGTTAGGTTTGACGAGAAAGGTCTATTCAATATGGGGGTCCCTTTTCAAAAATTTCTGCTAAGATATTTTCCCAGTCTTCAAACGCGTATAACTTCCGGTGTACTGATTGAAATCGCTGTATTTTTTCACTATCTGATCGGAAATATATGCATGTATATTGTATTTGATTCCGTAAGATGTACATACGTCTACTATAGATAACGTAAATAATGTATTTTGTGAAAGTGGTAATAGACCTTTCTCGTCCGACCTAACCCCCTTTTGACATTAAAAATGTCTTACTCCACTATCTGGGGCTAGGTGTCATTCTAAAATCTAAACTATCTCCCATGTAACGAAACTATGTAAGGTTTGCACGCTTATAACTCCGATATTACTAGATGGATTTTAATCATTCATACACCAACAGATTCAGAAACACCTAACTTAAATATTGGTAATAATTTAATATCTCCCCAATAAAAGTAGACTTTTGGAAATTGGTAAAATTAAAAAGTTCACGAAAAACGGGAAAATTACCATTCGTGAGGCAGATTTCTCAGACACAGCCGTCAAGAGAGGGCAGCTTAGTTGCTCAATGAAACACGAAAAGTCATAAATAGAAGCAACGCATGTCCGTTTAAATCAGTTGTTGCTCTTATCCCAAACGAGCAACATCGTCTCCGGGCGATGCAATAAGCGCTATCGATTTTCGGTAACGTTGGCATTTGCACACACTCGCACCTAAGTGACTAAACCATATACGGTTAGTTTAAAAATAGAGGTGACGCGTACACGTTTGAATCAGTTTTTGTTCTTATGTCGAACGGGTAAGATCATGGCTGCAGCGTCTGGGCACTACAATAAGCGGTAGACGCTATGCATTTTCGGCAGCGGTGGTCGTGTGCGGATTCTTCGGGTACCAGCACGGCTCACAGAATGATTTGCAAAGTGGGTGGGCGGGGTGGTTTGGCATTAATTCAAAACTGTGTGTGCTGCTTAAGAGTGTTGCGTTTGAAAAAAATATATTTATTTTTATGCATGCGTGTGCGTTGTAACTTGTTAACCCATGTTTACGGCGCTTTGTAGCTGCATAGGGTAAAGAGCCTATTGGTTTTCATGTTTCATATTTCGGTTATATGTTTTTTTATCAGTAAGGTATCTGACAACGTGCTTCTGTAGTTATTGCACTGTTCAGCAGCGTAGTATTTTATATAGGAGAGTACACTCAGGTTTTTTACACGTATTTTGAAATTTACGCGGTTTTCATTATGCGTTTTTTTAAATTTACGCGGTTTTTATTTACACGGCCTGTATCCCCTGTGTGAAAAATCTGAGTGTAATTGCATCGGAAACAATCACATTCCCAGCAGAACTTTTTGTTTTCTAATTTCAAACACTTTTGCTTCGTACTGAAAAATAAAAATTAAAACATCACTTACCGTCCCAGCAGCAGTTGAAGCGGGTGTTCTTTTTCGATTCAAATTCAAGCCATGTCTTAAGCTTTACTGGACTTAAAATTGTTTTCCCAGTTTATCCAGTCAGAATATCTGTCCTGCCCTATGTATTTAAAATACAGTTCTAATCGCGTTTCAAAGTATACAACAAATAGAAGGTTAGGTATACAAATTTAAATTTTAAAATAAATCTGTTTTAAATTATGAAACAAACCGCTGTACTGAAGATATAATTATGTCAGTCCTATTACCACATAAAACACCTATATAACATAAAACGCTGCAGAATTGGTTTAATAATACAATGTTTACACTACAGAGTTATAACACGTTTTAATAATTAGCAACAAGAAAAATGTCACCAAGATAGCATAAAAACCCGTTTTAACTGGTAGTGCGAACGTTGCATAACAATGTAATTTATCAAATAATTTCATTTTTTCCACCACTAATCGATCAAGAAATACTTAACCTTAAGATTGTTTACTTAAGTTCATTAGTACATTATTGAAAATTTAAATGGAAAATGAAATTTCATATTTCATGGAGAATCTGTATATTTCCGTTGGCGGGCGTCGGCTTTCTCATCACCGCTCTCAATATGGAACTTTTCTTTTGAATATATTTTCTGGACAGACCAGCCTATTTTTACTAGATGGATCATCCAAATAATGCCAATCACCTAGTGAGATACTTGATTAATTAATAGATTACCGTTAAAAGACCTTCAATAAATTATGTTTTAATGGGGAGGGTATATAGCAAATTGTAACATATGAAAACAGGCGAGTAAACAAGAACGTGAGTCGATATGTGCGATAAATAAAATTCATTTGCACGCTCTTGAAAAAGCTACATTTTTAATGTCAACGTGGTCGTGTGCTGTACACAACCCTTTAATTTTTTTCTTATTTTTATTCAAAAGACTACACATTTTTAAGAATATTGCCGTTGAAATGAGACTATTTGGAGCTATCGTGATTTTTTAATGATTTTTTTAAATTTGAAAAATGCAAGAATGTTGAGTATTTTTTTCACCTTTGCAAGAATGGTGGGACTCAAAATGTGTTTTTGGGCAACACTGTTTTGTATATTTTTGCTTGAGTTCCTGGCAACGCGGCAAATGAAGTGGTGAGTCGCGGTACAAAGTTCATTGATTATGTAAACAAACTAAAGTGAACCTCTCGGTGGAGAACATTGCATGATAATGTTTAACCTCACTTTTTCGACAGTTCAGAGAGATTGTTTACATAGTCTTGGAATTTTTGTTGATTCGATCATAGTATGAGAAACTTGGTTTGGTTCGCTGCCAAATGTTAACATTTTCCAAACAAGGTCGCTCAGCTGTAATTTTGATTTTTGATTCATTGAAGAAGTAAGGAATTTCTAGCCAAACATTTGAAAAAGGCCTACTGCCAAATGCAAACAAATCGAATTTTCATGTTCTCTATTAAAGTCCTGGGACAAAACCTGTGGATAGATGTTTTCTTTTTCATTTTTTCTGTTCATTTGATCTCTTGTCTTGCATAGCCACTCTTTCTTCCTCACATATTTTAAATGGACTGGCTACATTTGACAGTTCCCCCTCACTGCATTTGACGGTTCCCTTTGACTGCATTTGACAGCTCCCCCTGGCTGCAATTGACATTAGGTTTTTTCGTATCCACACGTCACGTCCCAGTTAAAAACTATCCATCTGACCATGTGCATAAACATAACGCAACAATGGATTATGAAGAATTTTGATAATGATTTTATAACAAATTATAAAAGGGCCCGGCTGATATAAAAGTCCTAACTAGCAATACACATATTATAAAATGATTATAAAGGATTATTGTAACTGATTCCAAAAGGATTATAAAGGCAGTGAAATACGTGCACAATGAATTAAGGGGAGTGTCTGATGTAAACAATTTGCGCAATCAAACTAAATAAAACAGTATTAAATTTTTAAATAGAATTATAATGAATTCGACCAAAACTTCTTTTACCTTTTTCTCAAGGTTTACGTTTGGCAGTGACCCTTTTCAAATGTTTGGGTAGAATTTAGATTATTTTATCGTTGTTGCGATCAATTTCATTTGGTTTGTTTTGTTCACAATGTTAGTCGCAGAGCATTTTGGTGATCTATGGCAATTGATGACCTTTACACCCCATACTAGCTCCGCTCCTGTTGCAGTTGTTTCGCCCCGTCCGGCACCGAGTCAACTGATGTCCAGCCTGCACCGCACTCGTCTGTCGCTATGCCAATGGCAGGTACTTGGATTGAAGGCTAAAATGTCAGCTACGGCTGGTGGTGTTGCTGCAATCGGTTTGCCTTCGGCCACGTTGGACATTCGGCTAACGGGAATATTCAGCGATTCCAATTCGAAGGAAGCAGCGCCAGTAGCAGACTGCTTCGGTTCAACAATACGCTCCGGTATCGGACGAAGCTAACACTCCGGCAGGACGAAGGTTTCAATGAGGGGCTCAGGCATAAGTAGCAGAGTCCTTGCACTTACTGCTTGTCGAGTGAACAATTCCGACGAAACCACTGCCGCTCTCGCCAAGTTTGATCACCGTGATTAGTGCGACGTCAGCGGTATAGTGCCAGGAATAGTCGAGGAGAGTGCCAGGACTGACTTGCCGAGAGCTACAAGATTAAATAGCAGGGCGTTTTTAAAGTGACCGTAGTATAACGTAGAGGCTTTAGGCAGATGATTTATTCAGCAGAATAAGATAGCAAAATTACCCAAAACATAAGACCTGGCTGCCGAAGTGAATCATCCACACACATCGTCACCTACAGAGGCAAGCAATATTGGAACGCAGCGAAATTCCTCACAATGAATTGATCTCGTTAGATGAAATTCCAGGAAGTACAATTTTAATAGCATAATTTAATCGACCGAAATTGTAGTCCTCAGTCGAGAGAGAGAGACTGATAGAGTAGCAGCAACTAGGAATTTTCTTTCGAAAGCTAGCAGCGGTTTCGCGTATCCTGCGCTAAGTAGAGAGCGTTAGGACAGATCTGACTAACGGTTCCGTCCGGTACCACCATAACACACGGCACCGGCGACACATATATTCACAACACACTAATTACTTATCCTTCAGAAAAAGTAAATAAATTGACTATGAAATCTATCATTCGCTGCCTAGTTATTTTGTGCCAATTTGAACAAGACAGCAGTTGCAGATAGCTTTATTGCGGTGCCAAAATTAATGCAACTCGGGATATAATATAAATTTACATATAATTTCTCCTCCCTGATATTCTACCAGAATATATAATGCTCTCCATTATTATCACTCCAATCAAATCCTTCTTACTCCTTGTCGTCAGTGCCGAGCGCTATTTTGCATTTTCCGGCTAAATCAACGACAATGCGATAATCGACGAAACTTTTACTGTAATGGAACTTGAAACCGAATAATAAATGATTGTTCCATTCGAAAGCGATAACCTTATTGTCCTCATGTTTGCAGCTATCATACGCTGGTAGGCATTCTGACCAATGGAAACGTTCTTCGATATGAGCATTGAACGATCAAAATCATTTCAACAACTTATCATCGACCGAATTCGTTACCTATAAAGTTCAGGTAAACTTCACCACCTAAAATGAATAATCAATCGGATCATCTTGTTAGGAATTAACCCACGAGCAAACAAACAAATGTGTACAAATCCTTATCCATCATCCAGAAAGCAATCGTTTTATAGCCCAATACTTGATCTTGCGATTCATGTATGTATGAACCACAGTCTATAGAGAACAGTTGCGCAAAGAGTGAAGTCAAAAAAGCCTACCTATCGAGCACAATTGGAATCCATCTCTAATACCTCTGCAGCAAAGTTGGATTCTAATTTTGCTCGATAGGTAGACTTTTTTCGGCTTCACTTTCTGCACGCTCTTTGCGTACCTTTATACTAGGGCCTTTAGTATGAACCAGGTTACCATTGTTCCAATCCTCATCCCTCTTGAGTTGATATTCTTTCAAAGAGCATCGAAAGTATTCAAATAATGTAAATTTTAAAAGTCCGTATAAACAAGTCTTAGGTAAACAAGCACACCGAAACTGTCAGAAAAGTGAGGTTATACATTTTCATACAATGCTCTATATTTTTGACAGGTATATGAATGAATCATTTCAGCATCAGTGATGCCAGGTCTATTTAAACAATAGCCTGCAGTAAAAATATAAAAGTCTGCAGATTGCTACAAAAATCTTCAATAAATGCGACGTAGAAATGTAGTATGTATATAATAGACCTTTCTCGTCAAAAAAATTTATATGATAGGATGCTTCCTTTTTTATCACCAATTCGTTACTGCCTATTGCCGCGAAGATTTGGTACCCCTAACTATTGAAAAAATCAAAAATAGTGCAAGCTGCTCATTTAACCCCATATTCTGAATACCTATCTTGCCTAGTTTCCCCATATTTTTACACCATTTGGATGAATTTTCTGTGGGGAATACTAAAAGGATGCCAGATCTGCATATATATTAGTAAATCTGCAGATTTTGCATTTTCACTGCAGATCTTTTGCAGATTACAAATTTTTGGCAGAACAAAGCCTATGCCAGCCAATTTATACACCAGTCTTCAACATTTTTGATCATTTAAATTATATACATACTATATTTCTACGTCGCATTTATTGAAGATTTTTGTAGCAATCTGCAGACTTTTATATTTTTACTGCAGGCTATTGTTTAAATAGACCTGGCATCACTGATGCTGAAATGATTCATTCTTTTACCTGTCAAAAATATAGAGCATTGTATGAAAATGTATAACCTCACTTTTCTGACAGTTTTGGTGTGCTTGTTTACCTAAGACTTGTTTACACGGACTTTTAAAATTTTCATTACTTGAATACTTTCGATGCTCTTTGAAAGAATATCAACTCAAGAGGGATGAGGATTGGAACAATGGTAACCTGGTTCATACATTGACCAATCGGCGCTGGATGTAAAACCCGGTGGCATATGCTGAATCGCAAGATCAAGCATTGGGCTATAAAACAATGCTTTCTGGATGATGGATAAGGATTTGTACACATTTGTTTGTTTGCTCGTGGGTCCTAACAAGATGATCCGATTGATTATTCATTTTAGGTGGTGAAGTTTACCTGAACTTTATAGGTAACGAATTCGGTCGATGATAAGTTGTTGAAATGATTTTGATCATTCAATGCCCATATCGAAGAACGTTTCCATTGGTCAGAATGCCTACCAGCGTATGATAGCTGCAAACATGAGGAAAACAAGGTTATTGCTTTCGAATGGAACAATTATTTATTATTCGTGTTCAAGTTCCATTACAGCAAAAGTTTCGTCGATTATCGCATTGTCGCAACAGCGATAAAATAATCTAAATTCTGCCCAAACATTTGGAACATTTGAAAAGGGTCTAACTGTCAAACGTAAACTTTGAGAAAAAAGGCAAAAGAAGTTTTGGTCGAATTCATTATAATTCTATTTAAAAATTGAATACTGTTTTATTTAGTTTTATTGCGCATATTGTTTACATCAGACACTCCCCTTAATTCATTGAGTACGTATTTCTTTGCCTTTATAATCCTTTTGGAATCAGTTACAATAATCCTTTATAATCATTTTATAATAAGCGTATTGCTAGTTAGGACTTTTATATCAACCGGGTCCTTTTATAATTTGTTATAAAATCATTATCAAAATTCTTCATAATCCATTGTTGCGTTTTGTTTATGCACATGGCCAGATAGATAGTTTTTAACTGGGACGTGACGTGTGGATACGAAAAAACCTAATGTCAATTGCAGCCAGGAGGAGCTGTTAAATGCAGCCAAAGGGAACCGTCAAATGCAGTCAGGGGGAACTGTCAAATGTAGCCAGTCCATTTAAAATATGTGAGGAAGAAAGAGTGGCTATGCAAGACAAGAGAACAGAAAAAAGAAAAAGAAAACATATATCCGCAGGAAAATTCGATTTGTTTGCATTTGGCAGTGGGCCTTTTTCAAATGTTTGGCTAGAAATTCCTTACTTCTACAATGAATCATGCACAAGAAAAGTTAAAATGTTAAATTTAACGGAACAATGTATGATGCCGACATCAAATAAAAAATTACAGCTGAGCAACCTTGTTGGGAAAGTGTTAACATTTGGCACCGAACCAAACCAAGTTTCTCATACTATGATCGAATCAACAAAAACTCCAAGACCATGTAAACAATCTCTCTGAACTGTCAAAAAAGTGAGGTTAAACATTATCATGCAATGTTCTCCACCGAGAGGTTCACTTTAGTTTGTTTACATTACCAATGAACTTTGTACCGCGACTCACCACTTCATTTGCCGCGTTGCCAGGAACTCAAGCAAAAATATTCAAAACAGTGTTGCCCAAACACACATTTTGAGTCCCACCATTCTTGCAAAGGTGAAAAAAATACTCAACATTCTTGCATTTTTCAAATTTAAAAAAATCATTAAAAAATCACGATAGCTCCAAATAGTCTCATTTCAACGGCAATATTCTTAAAAATGTGTAGTCTTTTGAATAAAAATAAGAAAAAAGGGGGTTAGGTCGGACGAGAAAGGTCTATTTAAATGATCAAAAATGTTGAAGGCTGGTGTATAAATTGGCTGGCATAGGCTTTGTTCTGCTAAATATTTGTAATCTGCAAAAGATCTGCAGTGAAAACGCAAAATCTACAGATTTACTAATATATATGCAGATCTGGCATCCTTTTAGTATTCCCCACAGTAAATTCATCCAAATGGTGTAAAAATACGGGGAACAAGGCAAGATAGGTATTCAGAATATGGGGTTAAATGAGCAGCTTGCACTATTTTTGATTTTTTCAATAGTTAGAGGTACCAAATCATCGCGGCAATAGGAAGTAACGAATTGGGGATAAAAAAGGAAGCATCCTATCATATAAAATTTTTCAACGAGAAAGGTCTAATAGACTGTCGTGATTTGCTGGTTGAGCCACATCTCTGTCCAACTAACGAATTTGATTCGTTAGTTGGACCGACTGACAGATGTCAAAAACTCTCCAAAGGAGACGTTAGTAGTGTAATTGCATCTATTCACATCTCTAATAATTGTCAGATTGATTGTCAAAGTAAATTTGACATAAGATTTTGACATTCAGATGCTTTTTAGTTGGACAATGGTCCAACTAGCGGAGGTCCAACTAAAAAGTGGTCCAGTTAAAAAATGTCCAACCAGCGAATCTCGACTGTAGATGTATTATCATTTCTACTGTTCTGTTTACATATCTATGGTTTTATATACTTTGTAGGCCGCTGACAATAAAGTTGTAATTTTGTGATATTTAAACTAGTTTCTCGTTGGATTTAATAAAAAAATGCCATTGCTTTGTTAGTTTTATCAAAATTAATTAATCTTTGATTTAAAAAAAAAATGGTGGTTAAATTTTGGTGGTTTAATTCACAAGCTTACATATCTGAAATACAGGTAGCGCTCTTTTAGTTTAGCTAGATGTCGCTACTAGTACCTCTGAAATATTTTGGCGGATTGATTTTTTGGTGGTTAGTTTCACCCAAGTCCAGAGATGCCAGATTTGCAGACAAGTCTGCAAATTCGCAGACTTTTATTTTAAGCTGCAGATTTTTTCGATGACGCAGATATTTGCAAATATCTCAGTTTGGTTGCGGATATTTGCAGATTTTTTAGTTTGGTTGCAGATATTGTTTGTGGCACTAAAAACTGGATTCTAACCGCACTGCGCACTTACCATTCTTTCATTAAATTCTTCTCATAGACTGGTTAGTTCGACTAGTCTGTCTATGAAAATACCATCTCTATCACTGGAAATACATGTGTTTTGACAGCTCGCAGTTTTCAGATCACTCGCACTTTGAAAGTGCTGAGTCCAGGTTGGAGGAAAGTGCGCAATATTTACAGATTTTTGAATATAAAGGCTTTTGGCTACACCCAGTTAAACTCATTCCGGAACCGGTTCGGAGATCTGAATGGAGTCATTATGGATTCCAAATCAAATGCAACAACCGATTCCGACTCAATCGGTTTCAGAATCGGTTGTTGCATTTGATTTGGAATCCATGCTGACTCCATTCAGGATTCCGAATCAAATTCCGAATGGTTTGACCGGGCACTAGCTTTCCTGACATTTTTTGTTCTTCCCAGACTTTTAAAATTATTATTGCAGACATTTGAAAAAAGTGTCCTGGCATCTCTGCCCAAGTCTCCAATATTTAATTTTGTTTCAGCATAATATTTACCTCTCAGCATAAATTGCGGAAAACAAAAGTTATTGTTTATGTAAATAGTTATTAGCTAATTTTTCGTCGCAAGCATGGAATCCGAGGATGCTGATTCAGAAATTGTGTATGGGACACACGATGATGCTGCGTTAGTGATGTCGGAAAAGGTACGATATGTGTCCTATATTGTACAAATATTGTAATTGTAATTTATTAAATACATACGGGAACCTTTTCGTTAAAACTTTTACAAGGTCAAATATTAAGCTTTTAAGAGATATTAAATAATTATGATTGTAATTCATTTTTATTTTTGTACGATTAATAATAATAAACTATAGTTTTCCATTGCCTACCAGTTTTGGGCTAAACATCAAATCAAAGAGAGGCTCTGATGTTTTGAGTGTTTACACGGGAAGATTAATTTGTATTTTATTAAACGAGAGTCTAGTGGATAGCAATAGTACATATAGTGCTAGTTTGAGTAAATCTACTAGTGTAGGCATGACTTAATTTTCCTTCGTTAGCCTGGTTACAAGTGTAAAGTGTTGATAATTTTGTTTATTGTTTATTATTAATCGTACGATAGCCTGTCTGTTTACTACTATAAATCAGGTCAAGGAATAATATCTTAAATAGAAGTTATACATGGGAAGATTAATTTAACAACAATAGTACATACTGTCTTAGTTTTGTGCTAGTTTGAGGGAGGACAGTGTTGGCTTGATTTTGATATCGGTGGGTAGCCTGTTCCACAGCGGAACTCCGTATATCAGTAGGCTCTTTTTTCTGCTGGATGAGTGTTGCGGAATTAGGAACGTTCTTGTACGTTCCATCAGCCCTCGCTGGAGATGTTGCATGATGTATTGTGGAAGTTTATCGTCCCACGCCTGGCGAAAAAAAACAGCATATTCGGTGACGGTAGTTGTCGGGAAGATCATGGCCGAAAATCGTGTTTCGCACGTTGGCTGTTGTTTCGAATCTTGTCATTTTAAAGACAAATCTGATCGACGATTTAAAGCATCTGTGCAGTTTTTTATGCTCTGCCGAGAGGCCAGGATAGTACACTATGTCACAGTAAGTGAAAACGGGCATTACTACCGCTTGGACTAGTTTGAGACGTACTTGAAGAGGCAGTACTGGTGCAAATCGTCTAAATGTGCGTAGAATATTGTATGCTCGCATCGTCGCTTCGTTTATTTGGTCAGTCCACTTAAGGTTGTTGTCCATTAGCAGCCCTAGGTTGACAACTCTATCACTCACTGCAACAATCTCTCCGCAGAACATAATGTCAGCTGTAGGAACAATATACCCTGTCTTACAGAAAACGATGGCTTGAGTTTTCTTGGGATTGGGAAATAGGTTGTTTTCGGCTGCCCAGCGCTCAACAGAGTACAGGTCTTCGTTGATTCTGTGCACCAGCATGTTAACATCAGCTATTGGTCCGGAGATGCAGACTTGTAGATCGTCGGCGTAGGTGATATTCACATCTGAGAGTGCTGGGTAAGCTGTTTATGAATAAACTGAACAGTAACGCACTAAGGCATGATCCTTGTGGGGTTCCGTCCATAAGAAATTTCTCCATGGAAACCTCTTCGCCAAGTTTAACCACTTGGCTCCTGTTTTGCAAGAAGGATCTAATCAGTTGAGCAGCCGATTCATCGAAGGCGAATTCAGTTTGGAGCTTTTGCTGCAGCTTTATGTGTCGAACACAATTAAAAGCCAGGGAAAAATCCACAAGTACCATGACAGTGCAGAGATTTCCGTCGAAATTGTTGAATATATCATGCACAACCTTAACAAGGGCTGTGGTAGTACTATGCTGTTTCCTATAGCCTGACTGATGCTTGTCTAAGAGTGGCGGATCAGCTACCTGTAAGTGCTCGGTAATTTGATGAAGCAGTATTTTCTCTAAAATTTTCGAAATCGCGGGAAGCACACTTATCGGCCGGAAGTCCTTTGGTTCCACAGGATTTGCTGTTTTCGGAATTGGCGTGACTATGGCTTTCTTCCAGAGTTCGGGAAACTTGTGCGAGTCGATGATGGTATTAAAAAGATTTACAAGTAGAGGCAGTATAAAAGGGCAAAGCATTTTTACAAACGGAATTTTATAGAATTTCTTGCTTGAGATTGAGTTTAGATGCACCTTAAGTGCAATAAATTCGTAGCTCAGAAATTGTTTGTCATAGAATACTTATCAACATCTTCAATTTAGTTTAGTTTCATCAGAGATATTCGATAATATATTTTTTTTATCATCTGGAATTGTACACTCTAGCAAATATAGCGAATTTTATAGGGATGTTTACGCAAGAAAAAACGCATGTAAATCATAATGTTGTTTTATGGAACGGCGTTTATTTTTACAAATCAACTTGCTATGATTAAGTTTTGTAATTGTAATTTCATTTGGTAATTGTTTACTTTAGCTACTGTTCCCCCTGTAAGTGGAAAACATGTTTTTCTTTCGTGAATATGCTAGTTTAGTGTGGTAGATTCATAAAAAGAGGCGGAAAGCGAATTTTTTTTTAATAATTCATTAATTAGCTTTAGAGTAAGTTTTACCTAATAACTTTGTTGATAGGGTTATTGTGCTCCCGAAAGTAAGGTTTTTGGCGAAGCTAGTTTAATGCGGCTATGCCGCATAGACATAGTCCTCGTACTCGTCGTCGGAAACGTAAGCGAACCTGTGATCCACTCGTTTGCCCGGTATACCTATACATAGGGGCTATCCCTAGTCGGACAGCATGAGAAAAAAAAATCGATGTGGCGTAGCCACATTAGGCATTAACAACGTTTTATTTAGTAACAATAGGATTGTATTGATCGGCAAAAATTAAATTGTTACTGCCTAAGATTGTTTTAATTTTTATCGATCACTTTATATTAACCTAGGGATAGCCCCTATGTTTGAGTATACCGGGCAAACGAGTGGATAACTTGTTCGCTTGCGTTTCTGATGACAAGTACTAGTACTAGCTTCGCCAAAACCTTACTTTCGGGAGCACAATAACCCTATGTGCAAGGTTAGTAGGTAGCACTTATTTTTAGTCTCATTAATGAATTATTAAAAATTTTCGCTTTCCGCCTCTTTTTTATGAATCTACCACACTAAACTAGCATATTCACGAAAGAAAAACATGTTTTCCACTTACAGGGGGAAAAGTAGCTAAAGTAAACAATTACCTTTTATTTAATACGATATTTTCAATACGTTTATTTGACACGATATTTACGCCTAAGTTACATTTCTTTCATAGCATGTTACAAAAATCCATAAGACTAATTTTAACTATTCAGGCCAGATTCGATTATCCGTAGGGTGCAGAAAAATTTCGCTTCGGATAATCGAATCAAAACAAAAGTTTTTTTTCTTCATGAATATTTGTTATATGCTGAAAAACAGTATCTAAGGTACATGCATCAATGTTTGACTCATGGAACATTTTTTTATCAAACCGTTTTAATAACGAATATCGATCACTTTATATTCTGAAGCCTTAGATATCGGATAGGCTGAAGTTTGTTGCGGTTCTTAAAAAAAAGAATTCAATTACACCCGACAACGTGTATTACGTGTGTTCTCTTTATTTTCTGTATTGAATATAATGACAATAGTGGCAAACATAGTCGTGCCGGATGTGTAGATGAATATTTGTGCTATGAAGTATGATGTGAAGGTTTAGCTGTGTAGTTCTAGAAATGAAGGCCCGACTAAAAAAGAAAATTCCAACTGCTACAGTTCGGCCATTCTGCTACTATCGCCCTCGATAGTCCACCAAATGCTCATGTTGCTACCCAATGACAATTGACAGAGTTGAATGCAAAATATTCACGAATCATTTGAATTCATTCATTGATGGGAATAAGATATCAACATATTACGAACATTGATTTGAAACGCACAAATGGCAATAGCAAAGCATCATTACTATTCTTAGGGAAACCCGTAAAAGTCTGATTCGTCCGATGAACAACTCGACGTGAAAGAAACAGGTTCTTCAGGATTAACTGCCTGGCGGTACAGCCTTAGATTAAGAGGGTCAAACGTACCATCAAAGTGCGTGCTCGTCACCTGATATCCGTCTAAATCCGACAATGTATCTGTTGTTGTTGAGAACCTTTCGAATTTGCTACGGCCCCCCATACTTGTCTTTAAGCTTCCTATTTTCTCCTGGCTCTTTTACCGTCCTAATAACAACTAAATCACCTTCTTGATACACCGTGTTAAGCTTGCATTTTTCATCGTACTTTAATTTGTTGTACTTCTGCAACTGTTTGATCTTTTCCTCCGCTTCGTTCCTAATTTTCTCGAGGTCACGATCAACGTTTGTGTTAATACCTTCCAGGAAACGCTCGAGATCTGACTCTGGGTGTAACCTTTGTTTGACACCAAATAAGACTGCTGGACTGTTATCGATTGATCTGTTGAACGAATTATTTAAAAGATACTCTGCCTCAAACAAAACATCATCCCAACACATTTTCCTCTCTTCAACTAGCTTTGCTAATAACGGAACTAGTACCCTGTTGTAACGCTCTATCTGTCCATTTGCTTTAGGGCAACCGGTAGCTATCAATACATGTACTATACCTTCAATAGAACAAAATGTCTCAAACTCTTTTGAAGTGAAAGCTGTTCCACGATCTGTTATTATTCTCCTCGACTTCGAGTAATTAATAATATACGAACGAAGCGCTTTGATGACCTCACAAGTCTTAGTGGTACGAGTAGCGAAGAGTTTAATAAACTTACTGAAACCGTCTATAACTGCGAAAATGTGAATGTTTTTACGTTTTGTACTTTCCAGCGGACTTAAATGATCGACGTGAATGGTATCAAATGGAATATTGCCCTTTTCAATATTCTGTAAATATCCGTCATACTGTTTGTCTCGCGGGTTAAAGGTGACACAAGGAATGCACATCTTTCCATGATGCAAAACTTTTTTCTTTATTACAGGGAACCAAAACATACGCTGAATTTGTGAACAAACCTTATCCGCACCAAAATGTCCCATACTGTTATGATAACGAAATATCACAGACGATTCCATGCATTCTGGCACATAAAGCAATAATCTATTCTTCTTTTTCCTTTTGTAAACAGTATACTCCCTAACTTCGTAATCCTTCAACTCTCCTTTCAAAATGGCAGTCTTGATCTTCTGGATACTAGGATCTTGAAGCTGCGCCACGTATTGGAAAACAAATCATTAACCGAGTTCTCACCGGTCTCAAGAAGCAATATGTTAACGCGACTCAGTGCATCTACATGCTTCATACGCTCAGCAGGACGGTGTTCTATTATGTATTCGAACTGTTCCAAGTAAAGGCTTCACCGAGAAATCTTAGCATTAACATCTTTTCTTTCCAAAGTCTTCTTCATTGCTTCGCAATCGGTGACTATCTTGAATTTCAAACCGAACAGATACATACGAAAACGCTGTAAGGTGTACACAACAGCAAGGGTCTCCAATTCGAAACTATGAAGCTTGGACTCAGCGGTAGTAGTCTTTCGGCTGTAGAAAAGAACAGGGTGAAACTTACTGTCTTGCTCTTGGCGTTGGAGCAAAATACCCCCAAATCCGGCGCTGGAAGCATCGGTGTGAACTTCTGTTTCGAGTGACGGCGAATAGATTGCGAGTACCGGTTTTCTGATCAAACAAGACTTCAGTCCTTCAAACGCAACTAAATGCGTTTCTTCAAACTTAAACTGGACATCCTTTTTGAACAATTCATACAACGGTTGCGCTATCTTGTTAAAGTTCAGTATGAATTTGCGAAAGTAGCTAACAAGCCCTACGAAGCGGTGAAGTGCATGTACATTAACGGGAATCGGAATAGATTGTACGGAATCTATGTGACGGTCACTAGGACTAATCGAGTTGTAGGTTATGTTGTACCCGAGATAATCGAGGGTAGTCTTTAGAAAAGAGCGCTTTTCCAATTGTAGGTTAATGTGGTTGTCACTTAACGTTTTAAGAACGGACGACAATAAATCTAAATGTTCTTCGATGGTATCGCCACTAATTAGTATATCGTCGATAAACACTAAAATTTTTCCTGACTTAATAAATTGTTCTAAAACTTTGTTAATGTAACGTACGAACGCAGCGGGTGAGTTAGCGAATCCGAACGGAAGTTTGTTAAATTCGTACTGCCTGTAGTGATCTGATGTTAGAGTGTAATAAATGTAGTGTTGTACGAGGTTCTGGATGTGGCAGGATTAAACGAAGGTTAACTTCAACGGACTGGTCGGTTCACTGAATCGAGCGGATTAAACGGCACTGTTTATCAAATCCCGAAAACCTTAGCGAAACACACGAAATATTTATAATCGATTTACGGAATGCCAAACACTTTCAAATTGTTTGAATTTTAATGAATTTAATTTTATTGGAAACCAGGAAATTCTCAGTTTAACTTATTGCGCTTAGTACTTTATTAACGTTTGGACTCGGTAATGATTGGACAAGGAATGAAACATGAAATGTTTCACGCGAAAAATGAGCATACCTTGAGAGAACTCTCTCTGCAGCATTCGATGCGCGAGAGTATCGCAATTTAGCAGTGTGCGTGAAGTCAAACGATCATAACCAGATTAAGAGTATGGAGTGTTGCAAAAAAGGTACTGTGTGGCACATTCCTAGTGCCTTTGCATGCAAGCCCGAACATCACCCCCCACCTTGAAATATTTACTTTCAATAAACTATACACTAGTCCTACACTAATCCATTGATAACTACATACAAATTTAGCGAATGTAAGAATAAACGTCAGACGAATCGAGTGTTGATGCTGCTGCTCATTGATTCTCGTGCTGCTGCTAACATCTGAAGGTGCGCCATCGGTGCTGGAGCTTTCGTTTGTTGTAGGTTCATCGGAGGCGTCAGAAGGAAGTAGACAAATTTTTGAGATCGGCCGCTTCAGGATACCTCTAGCAGTTTTCAGTGTAACAACCCTAACGAGTTGATCTGGTCCAGGATGGACAGAAATAATTCGTGCGAGTGGCCATTTTACGGAATGTTGGAACTCATCGACAAGGATTACGAGTCGCCCAGGATGCAATTCTTTGTTTTCCTTTGTTAGCTTGTTGGATTTTTGCATCTCTTGTAAATATTCACCGCGCCAGTGGTGCCAAAATTGTTGAAACAAACGCTGTATCGATTGGTAGTGGTCTAATCTGTTCGTAGGGACGTTTGTTACATCGGCTTCTGGTATGCAATGCATTGTGGTCCCGATCAAAAAATGAGCTGGAGTAAGGCAGGACAGATCATTTGGATCTTCAGAAAGGGGAACCAATGGACGCGAATTCATGGCAGCTTCGATTTCTGATAGTACAGTGCTCATATCTTCGTACGTTAAACGGGAGTTCTGTAACTGGCGATATAAATGTTGCTTGGCAACTTTAACTGCTGCTTCCCACAATCCTCCGAAGTTGGGGGCCTTCGGCGGGGTTAAGTGCCAAGTAATGCCTTCATTAGCGCATTTAGACTGGATAATTTCTTGATTTTTTCTCAGCCAAACGTGAATTTGTTCCAACTCGTTTTTTGCTCCCTCGAAGTTTTTGCCGTTGTCTGAGTGGATATCTGTAGGGCGACCTCTTCTGGCAACGAAACGTCGAAGTGTCGCTAGGAAAGCTGCTGTGGAAAGGTCACTGACCAACTCGATGTGGACCGCCTTTGTACTGAAGCACACAAATATGCAAATGTAGGCCTTCGATGCTCCTGCCTTCCTATGAATGGGCTTCAAGTAAATGGGGCCGGCATAGTCTACCCCAGTTATTTATTTATTTATTTATTTATTTATTCTTGTTTTTCATCTGACCTATGTTGGTCTACATGAAATGTAGTTGAATGGGAAAAGCCCATTTCAGGATATACTTCAGAAGCAATCCTCAAATGGGCGTAAAAACCCATTATCTTTTCATATATTCACACCTGATTACAATGGATTCACACTACTATAAAATATAATAACATAGTACACAGCATTACATAAATAAAAAATACAAATATTACAAAAAATGAATCTTAAAATCTAAGTCAACCTTCTTAGTCTATTTTTGAAAACATCACAAGATAAAGAAAAGTCAAACTGGCCATAAACACTATTAAAAACATTACACATCGCCCTAATGGGTTCGTTTTGACCGTACTCGGTGCGTTGAAACTCGAGTCTTAAAAAGTTATGCGATCTGAGACTTCTCGGGGGCACATTGACATTTATTTGTGAGAGAATATCTGGAGCATCTATTTGGCCAGTTAATATCTTCCCAACAAATACTGCTCTAAATGTGTTCCGCCTTTTGGCTAGGGTTTCCATATCGAGCAGACGACAGCGATCGATGTACGGTGGTAGCTCTGTTGGGTTACGCCACGGCAGAGTTCTAAGAGCAAAACGGAGGAATCTTGCCTGCACTGCTTCTATTCGGTTGATCCAAATGCTTGTGTAAGGACACCAAATGGGTGCTGAAGCTTCCAAGACAGATCGGCGATTCTTATAATGAAACCGAGATTTCTATTTGCCTGTGCTGTAACATGAGAGTAATGATTTCTGAATGTCAGTTGTGAGTCCAGAAGTACACCGAGGTCTCTAACAACTGTCATTCTCTCTAGCGATTCCCCGGAAATGGTGTAGTTCCACAGTATTGGATTTTTTCTACGTGTAAAAGATATTATGGAGCATTTGGACACGCTGAGAGCCAGCAAGTTGCGATTACACCAACAACAAAAGGCATCTAAGTGTTTCTGTAGTTCCTTGCAATCTTCTATTGACCGCACAATAAGATACAGTTTGAGATCATCGGCATATATAAGTCTACACCCAGGAGGTATAACAAAACAAACATCACTGAAAAACAACGAAAAAAGCAACGGTCCTAGATTGCTCCCTTGAGGCACTCCCGACAAGTTGATGAAACTGTATGACTCGTTATTTCCTAATTTTACACACAGAGAACGATTTACGAGATATGATTTAAGCCACCCTATAAAATAATCCGAAGCGCCCAGCCGCTTCATCTTTGCCAGTAGAAGAGAGTGATCTACACGATCGAATGCAGCCTTGAGATCCGTGTATACAGTATCGACCTGAGATCCAAGTTCAATATTTTTAATACAGAGCGAAGTGAATTGGGTTAGATTAGTAGTTGTCGATCTACCAGGAAAAAAGCCATGTTGGTCCTTCGATATATATGCTCTGGTCTCGCGAAACAGCACATTTCCTACTAATATTTCAAATAACTTTGAGCCAGCGCAGAGTGAAGTTATGCCACGATAGTTCGCAACATTTTGCTTATCACCTTTTTTAAAAACCGGAAACATAACTGATTTTTTCCAACAGACGGGGAACGTTGATTGCGACAGCGATTGGTTAAAAATTAGTCTTAAAGGCGTACATAATGCGCTTGCGCATCTTTTGATTATAATGGAAGGAATACCATCTGGTCCTGCCGATGTTGAAGACTTTAGCTTTCTCATAGCAGTTAGAATATCTTCGTCAGTAAATTGAATAATGCCTAAATTAATTACATCATGAGGGACATCCTGAAGACTATATTCCATCTGAGTGGAGTTGGCCGAGACTTTTTTAAACACACTTGAGAAATGCTGCGCAAATAGGTCACAGATGCCGCTTGGGGTACTTGATGTTTCATTTGCAAGGAACATACTGGAAGGAAGCCCATTTTCTTTACGTTTCCCGTTAACGAAAGACCAAAACTGCTTTGGATTTTGTTTCAGGTTCGATTGGGTTTGTGCGACGTGTCTTGAATAGAGAAAGCGATTATATGCCTTGTAACTGTTGCTGGCTTCAATAAACTCTCGTTTTGTGAGGGGGTTTCGTCGGCTGGTGTAATGCCGAAGTGCAGCTGCTCGCAGTCTTTTCAGTTTACGTAATTGACGATTGGACCACGCTGGTTTTGGTCGGGGACTTGGTGCGGGAACATGTAGTTTGAAAAGTTGTTTTAGGACCAGTGAAAGTTTTTCTACGGCAACATCTACATCGATCGCGGAATTTAGCAAAGTCTCCCAATCGATTGCCTGCAGTGAGTTGTGGAGCCTATTGAAATCAGTTTTTGAAAAATTGAACTCCCTGACATCTAGCATTTCGTCATAAACAACTAACTGGGGACAGATCTGCGTTACTAGAAGAGGAGGATGGTGTGCGTCACAAGCAACTAACGGCTCAAGGGCATCTGAAACGGTGCAGTTAATAGAAGCTTCTTCATTTACGAAAAGGAGGTCCAGGGTTCGATTCCGTCTGTTATTTACTGTACACATTTGCAGCATGTTCAATACAGACATTCCGTCCAGTAAGGCAATACTCGCTCTAGAGAAGGTTGATTCAGAAGGGTCTGGGAAGGCATAGCCGGAGGAGGTACTTTTCCATAGAAGTCCAGATTGATTATAATCACCAAACAGTAGGTGAGCCGTGTTGGGTTGAATGGAAGTTGCGATGTCAAGTGCTGAGTCTATGTGCTTCTGAATAGTATCACTATCACATGCGGAGTCGGGGGGAATATACACTACGCCAACACAAATATTAGTATCGCGACAGCGAATATCTACCCATAGTTGTTCGAGATCGGTTCTAGCATTTTTTTGTTTAGACGAGAGCCGGTTGGACATTGCGATAAGCACACCGCCACCGCGTTTTTCCCTGCACTGTCTGGATCGCGATCGTTACGGTAAGCCGTGTACTTTGAGCCGAATAACTGAAGTGAATTGATTTGATCATTCAGCCACGTTTCGGTTAAAACAATAACATCATATTCGGCGTCTGAAACAGCTATGAACAACTCGTCAATTTTGGTGCGTAGTCCTCTCACGTTCTGATAGTAGATACTAAGATGTTCCTGCAAGTAATGTCCTGACGGTTGAGCGGTAGAAAGATGAGCGGCGATGACGTCCACCTGTAATGGGGGTGGGTTTTCAGCGGGAGCAGCATCTGTATGTCCTACTTCGGAAGAACATATACATTCATTGTATTTACCTGACAGGGAAAGTTGGCTACCATAACATAAAAGTTCCGTGGAGAGCAGAACGTCGTTGATGGAATCTGGCTGATTGTACCCGTCAAAATGCTGCAATTGTGGATCTAGTTTAAGGTGCGCAGTATCTTGAGTAGCTTCGGGAGGACATATACCCTCCTTAGCTTTACCTGACCGGGAAAGGTCGCTGCCATAACATACAAGTTCCGTAGAAACCAAAAGAACGTCGTTGATGGAATCTGGCAGATTGTACCCGTCGAAATGCTGCAATTGTGGATCTAGTTTAAGGTGCGCAGTATCTTGAGTAGCTTCGGGAGGACATATACCCTCCTTAGCTTTACCTGACCGGGAAAGGTCGCTGCCATAACATACAAGTTCCGTAGAAACCAAAAGAACGTCGTTGATGGAATCTGGCTGATTGTACCCGTCGGAATGCTGCAATTGTGGATCTAGTTTAAGGTGCGCAGTATCTTGAGTAGCTTCGGGAGGACATATACCCTCCTTAGCTTTACCTGACCGGGAAAGGTCGCTGCCATAACATACAAGTTCCGTAGAAACCAAAAGAACGTCGTTGATGGAATCTGGCAGATTGTACCCGTCAAAATGCTGCAATTGTGGATCTAGTTTAAGGTGCGCAGTATCTTGAGTAGCTTCGGGAGGACATATACCCTCCTTAGCTTTACCTGACCGGGAAAGGTCGCTGCCATAACATACAAGTTCCGTAGAAACCAAAAGAACGTCGTTGATGGAATCTGGCAGATTGTACCCGTCGGAATGCTGCAATTGTGGATCTAGTTTAAGGTGCGCAGTATCTTGAATAGCTTCGGGAGGACATATACCCTCCTTAGCTTTACCTGACCGGGAAAGGTCGCTGTCATAACATTCAAGTTCCGTAGAAACCAAAAGTACGTCGTTGATGGAATCGGGCTGATTGCACCCATCGGCATGCTGCAATTGTGGATCTGACCGGAGAAGGCCGCTGCCATGACGGGCAAGTTCCGTGGGAAGCAGATGAACGTTATTGATACGTTATTATAGTGAATGGACGACTTGGTGTGATACGTGAAAGAGGTAACTGTCCTATTTGCTGACTCACAGAAACGGGACTAACTCGGGTGCATTGATAGCATTCTCTTATCACGCTTCTTATTAGGCGTCTTCCGTTTGTAGGCCAATATTGCTCCCTTATAGCAGCGAGAGTAAGTCGGCCACCTCCATGCATTAATTTCAGGTGGTAGTATTTAGCGAGGAGACGGGTATAAGGATGGAAACTTGGCAAAAGGACTGGGTGTTTATTGATGTAGGGTTGTTCTGACAATGCTAATCTCCCTCCCACTCTTATTATTCCTTCAGGGTCTATAAATGGCTTCAGCAGTCGAAGACAAGAGTGTTTAGAAACTTCGTTACCCTTCATTAAGTCCTTGATTTCCTGTTTGAATACATCGCTCTGAGCAAGTTGAACGAGGGTCGATTGTGTTTTGACTAGTTCATTGACGGTTAACGAGCTGCTGGCTTGATTTGCGTTTGAAGCTTATGTACGGGCTTTCACACGACATTTATAGGCGAATCGAAGGCAGTATGCCGTGACACGAACTAGTCGGCTGTGGGATGAGAATCTTGCAAAGTAATAGTTGTATAGGGTCTCGGTCTGAACTGTGGCAACTACAACGTTCCGGCGCTCCTTTCCATCTTTTGGGTATTCAGAAATGTTTGTCGTTGGCCAGTGTTCTTCAGGAAGAGACAGCCAGACGGAACCTTGTCTCCAAGCGACGCTTGACACGAAATCAATTGCATCCATTCCTCGCGACACTATGTCGGCTGGATTTTCCTTCCCGGCAACATGTTTCCAAAAAGATCCTTGTGTAGCGGACTGAATAGCTGATACGCGATTAGCTACGTAAGTTTTCCAAGTGTTTGGTGGAGACCTCAGCCATTGCAATGTGACCGTCGAGTCGGACCAGAAATAGGACGAATCAATATTAATTTGCAAAGCTTGCACAATCCTGGTGTAGAGTTTCGCAGCAAGGTCAGCTGCACATTATTCTAGTCTCGGAAGTGTGACCCGCTTGAGGGGTGCCACACGAGATTTGGACGCTAATAGCTGTACGGAAATATTACCCTTAGAATCGATTGAACGGGCATATGTGCACGCACCATACGCTTGTTCGGATGCATCAGCAAACGTATGTAATTGAATTGATGCATTTGGGAGGAATGCGTATCGGTTTACATTGAAGTTTGCGAGTAATGGTAGTTGCTCGGAGTACCTTTTCCATTTTACTGCAATACTTTCCGGAACTACGTCATCCCATCCACAGGGTTGTAACCACAAGTGTTGCATAAGAATTTTGCCTTGAATGATGACTGGTGCAATAAGCCCTAAAGGGTCAAATAGCTGCGAAATTTCTGAAAGGATTTCACGCTTTGTTAAATTGTTCCCCTTTTTGTTTATGTTAGTATCAAATCGTATTGTATCGCTTTGCGGTTCCCAAGCAATACCCAAAGTCTTTACTGTTTCATTTTTGTCAAACTTTAACGGTGACTGTGTACCGATATCATCTACCGAGAGACCTTGGAGCACATTAAGTTTGTTCGACGTCCATTTTCGAAGAGAAAATCCTCCTTTAGAAAGCAATTCTCTCAACTCAGTCCTCAGCTGTATCGCTTCCTCCTCTGATTGCGCTCCACCGATAAAATCGTCTACATAAAACCCCTTTCGTAGAGCTGGGCCGCCCAGAGGGTAAGATCCCCCTTCGTCTTTCGCTAGTTGTTGCAGGGTTCGGGTTGCAAGAAACGACGATGGAGAGAGTCCATAAGTAACTGTTAAAAGCTCATAGGATCGAATTGCTTCACTTCGGCGAAATCGCCACAATATACGCTGAAAAGGTGTATCATTGGTGTGTACTAGTACTTGACGGTACATCTTTTCGATGTCTGCGTCCACCGCCACTGGGTAAGTACGGAAACTGAGAATGACTGAAATCAAGTCATCTTGGACGACTGGACCAACGAGTAAAGCATCATTGAGGGAGTGGCCTGATGATATTTTGGCTGATCCATCAAAAACCACCCGCACTTTTGTTGTAGTGCTAGATTCTTTGACGACAGCGTGGTTAGGAAGGTAACATTGGTTAGAGAAGCCATTCTCCTCAATTGGAACCAATCGCATATGGCCGAGTGATAAATACTCTTGCATGAATTTGTTATATTCCGTCCAGAGCTGATGGTCACGATCGAGTTTTTTTTCAAGTAGCTCGAATCGTCGTAGTGCAGCGAATTTAGATTCTCCGAGGAATTCTTCAAAGTTGTTGTGACGGGGCAAACGAACAATATATCTCCCTTCAAAGTCCCGGAGTACGGTGGCTGCGTAGAATTCTTCACAGTTCTGTTCTTCTACGGAATTATTGGCCTGATTTGGTAGCTCTTCAATTTCCCAAAATCGTTCTAAATTTTCCTCTAGTGTAGCCAGTGATACTGAAGTAACGGAATGATGCGAAATTTGCTTCGAGAATTGGGTAATGTTGGTCGTTCCCGAGACCAGCCATCCAAAGACGCTGTCCACCAAAATCGGCAAGGATTTCGAGAGCTCAATTCTAGCGGCTGTTCTGAAGCATGAAAAAAAATGTTCGTTACCAATAATTAAATCAATGCCGGCTGATTTGTTGAAACTAGGATCAGCAAGAAATATGTTTTTAGAAAGCCCCCAATCGTCGATATGCACATCGTGAGCTGGTAGGTTTGACGTGACTTTGTCCAAAATTAAAAAACTGACATCCATCGCGAAATCTTCCTTTCTGGACCGAATCTGAGTAGAAACTGCTTGTGTTACATGCTGAGGTTTGTTTCCGACACCGTGAATGAGTACATTGGCCTTTTTTCTTTTTAGGCGTAGGATTTGAACCATACGTTCAGAAATAATATTTGGTTGCGAACCGCAGTCCAGCAAGGCTCGTGCGAAATGTTCCTTTCCGTACCGATCAACTATTACCAGCACCACCGTTAACATTAAAACACTTCTCTCAGATTGCTGCGGATGTAATGTACTGCGGGTGGTATCCATTCTCGTGGCAGACGTGGCCGAAAGTGTGGATGTTGTATCAAAGGGCGCGCTTGGTGTCCGCATTGACGTGACAGGATAGCTTCCCGATGTGGTGGGACCTGCGTTAACATTGAACCGACTAATATTATCGGCAAACGCCGGATGGAGGAGTGAATGATGGCGTCGTTTACAAATTCTACAGCTGAATTTCGATAAACAGTTTCTTGCAAAGTGATCTGCTCGGAAACAATTGAGGCACAAACGGTTGGCATTCACTAAATTCATTTTGTCAGTTATCGAAGACTGTTCGAATGATGCACACTTCACTAGTAGGTGGTGTTGATCGCAAGCATAACAATTAAATGGAATCTTCTCAGTCGCTGCATGGGAGGAAACATTTGCTCGATGACTTCTTTCAGTATCAGGAAGGCTCGATGCAAGAACGGAATGCTGGTGATTGACCATAATCGATTCTAAGACACGCATACGACGCTGAAGAAAACCTATTAAGCACTTGTATGTGGGTGTCTCTAAAGTTGAAGCGTGATCTTCCCAAGCCGCCAACGTGTCATCATGCAAGCGTGTACAAAGAAGGTGCTCCAAAATCGTGCTCCACGAATCGATAGGCTCACCTAATTGTCCCAATATTTTAACATGTCGCTCAAACTCATCAACGACCGCATGCAGTGCAGATGCCGATTCTCTCGACATTTCTGAACTGTCAAATAAAGCCTGCAGATGACGTTTTTTCAACAAGTATTCGTTGGAGTATCTACTTATCAGCGAATCCCACGCCAGTTTGTAATTAGCGGAACTTATTCCGATGGATTCGATGAACTGCGCTGCTTCTCCTTTTAGGGCTGCCCTTAAATAATGGAATTTTTGTGTATCCGCCACTTCTTGATTGGAATGGATGAGGGCGACGAACGTATCGTGGAACGCAAGCCAATCTTTGTAGTCTCCGGAGAATTCAGGTAATGAGATTGTTGGTAGCTTAAGACCCTTAAGAGTGGAAGAGGACCCTACGGTTGTGTTCTGAGGGACAGTATTGTGTGGATTAACAGGAGGTGGTAGCTTAGAGTGTAGGAATGCCTTTATTTTGAACAACAGAGGCTCAAAGTGTGCACGGTAATTAAGGTTTCTCACCAGACCTTCATTCGATTCTTCGCCGTCTTCTAGCTGCGTTTGCATATCCTCAAGTCCTTGCCAAAGTATGTCCAAGTTCTCCAGTCGAAATGCAACCTCGAGCTTGTCCCGTTCTGCATCGTATCGGTCCATAAATTGTTCAGCCCGACTCAAAGAAGCAAGTAGTGTAGTCCTACTCGCTGTCAACTGTTGCTTCGTGCGTAGGCAATCCATCGTACAGAAATCTAGCAAAGAAGGACCCAGCAGCACAGGCGGGAAAACAGTAATAACTTGGAAAGGTACTCACCTAACCAAGGCAAATGCAAGCCTTGTATAATTGGTATTTAATACGCTATGTATAGCACCGCGCGTCGATTGGTGAAGAAATTTGCAACCGGACGGGAGGAGTTGAAAAACACCACGAATAATCTGGTAAAATAGAAAACCAGGTAGCACTGACAAATACCTAAGTAATGCTTGGAGCGACTCTCACCTGCTCAAGGCAAGATTGTGCCTTGTACGCGTTCAAGGTTGCTGCGAGGGAAACGCCGATAGACGCAGCGGTAGGAAAGTTGACCAATTCACAATGTTGCTCTTGATGTGTGGACCTCTATGATTACTGAACTTCTATTGGTTTTGATACGCCTTGTATAATTAAAGCTGAGTGGGGTGTTGAGATAGCTTCCCTTGGTGGCGGCGGTTGGCGTCACTTCAGAACGGTTTCGATGGCGCGCGATGGATCCCAGAACGATCGTTTGAATAGGACTATTGTCCTGCCTTTAGGTTTGGAACATGGCGAACTGCAGTACTCCAAAATGCGTCACAAACGCCAATTTACGCTGCTCACCGCTCCACAATCCTGGTCACGGCACCAGAAATATGTTGTACGAGGTTCTGGATGTGGCAGGATTAAACGAAGGTTAACTTCAACGGACTGGTCGGTTCACTGAATCGAGCGGATTAAACGGCACTGTTTATCAAATCCCGAAAACCTTAGCGAAACACACGAAATATTTATAATCGATTCACGGAATGCCAAACACTTTCAAATTGTTTGAATTTTAATGAATTTAATTTTATTGGAAACCAGGAAATTCTCAGTTTAACTTATTGCGCTTAGTACTTTATTAACATTTGGACTCGGTAATGATTGGACAAGGAATGAAACATGAAATGTTTCACGCGAAAAATGGGCATACCTTGAGAGAACTCTCTCTGCAGCATTCGATGCGCGAGAATATCGCAATTTAGCAGTGTGCGTGAAGTCAAACGATCATAACCAGATTAAGAGTATGGAGTGTTGCAAAAAAGGTACTGTGTGGCACATTCCTAGTGCCTTTGCATGCAAGCCCGAACATGTAGTGATCTGATGTTAGAGTGTAATAACGGCTGAGTGTAATGCCAACAGTTCAAGAGAGGGTAGCGAAAGCGAAAGAGAGAGAAGAGCACCACTTGTAATGGAAATAGTGAATAAACGTATCACTTTTAGATTGACCATCGAACGGATAAGTCGTTTTAGTTTGTGCGGTCCATTATCCAAACACTACATTTGGCGACGTGGAGGAAATTAAGTGTGAAAAAAAAAATCAAATTTTTCGAGTGTTGTGTTGACTTCGTGGTTGGAAGAATGCAGCAAAGGTAAGCAAAAGTGATAGTAAATGGGGTATTTTCGACAGTTTGTTTTTGCTGACGCAATGAGCGGAAAACAAAATGGCCGATAATTGAAAAAAATGCTGTGTGTATTGAGCAACCGTGTGCTAATGCAAATGTGTCTGCCAGCGAAAATGTAAGGTTTTGCGGCATAATAAAAAGGGATTCAAAAGTTAGAGTTTCTATTATCGAAGTGATGGCAAGTGTGTGCCACCAACCTGAAAGAAGACTGCAGAGAGAGAAAAGAAAGCTATGACAACTGTGTGACGAAATAGAAAAGAATATGGCAACTGTGTGCCAAGTATGGATGTTGTGGCAACTGTGTGCCGAGAGGGAGAATATTTGTCGCAACTGGGTGTCCAAGTGAAAAAAGAGGGAGCAATACACATCTTTTCATTAGTGTTACCTGTATTTCGAGAGAATTATCGGGGCAACTGGGTGCCAGAACGATAATGAAGGAATGGGGAGAATGAGAGAATTTTTATATGTATTGTACCATTTACTGGTTGCGGTATGTGGGGAATGAAAAGATCTAATGTTGTATGCGTAAAAGTGTTCGAAGGCCTTTTGCACAACGGCATAGGAAACGAAAAAAACATGGGAAGAGAGTTTGGTTTATTTGAAGAGATGTCATTCTATTTTGTTATACCATGAGAGTTAGAGATCGGAAACATGTTCATGTTACTTTTTTTATTCGTTCTACGAATTGAATTGCTACTGAAACGTGTTCATCTTTGTTTTGTTTAGGACGGATGCGCTGCAGCGCATCAAACCGTTTGAGACGGTGGCTGACAGATCAAGTCTGCCAGTCGAGTGGCAAAAATGGAAGCGAGAGCTAGAGCGCTATTTTGATGCTTTTGGCGTTGTCTCTCAGTGGGAGAAGAGATCACAGTTATTGCATTTGGCTGGTCGTGAGATTCAAGAGATTTTTGATCATCTTCCGGGAGTGGAAGATGTTCCACATGTCGTGGCTGACCCTCCTTATTATGACGTAGCAGTACAAAAGCTTGACGAACATTTCGAACCAATGCGTAGACGGAATTATGAGCGTCATCTTTTTCGACAAATCGTGCAGGGACCAGAAGAAAGGTTTGCCGATTTTGTGTTGCGTTTGCGAATTCAAGCAAAACGGTCAGAATTCGATCGATATGATTCAAGGGAAATTAACGACAGAATAATTGAACAAATTGTGGAAGCTTGTAGATCAACAGAGCTGAGACGTAAAATCTTAGCAAAGGACATGTCCCTCGAAGAAATTATTTCACTGGGTACAACTTTGGCCGATGTACAAATTCAAATAAAAGAAATCGATCGTGGTCAAAGCGAGGGAGGGTCAACTGGATCTATCAATAAGATTTTCAAGCGACCGTATCAGCCAGCAAAGTTCTTACGTGGCGGTATGCAATCAAAAACAGAAAGGAATTGTTTTGCCTGTGGCTGGCGTGGTCATCTGAAGGGGGACGAAAGGTGCAAAGCGCGAAACGCCAAATGCGCAAAGTGCGGCCAGTTGGGACATTTCATGATTCGTTGTCTCAAACGTGCAGCACCTTTCGATCAAATTGCAACTGCACCTAAGAGAATCAGAGCTATTTCGGAGGAGGATAAGCCAGAGAAAATCTTTTACGCGATGGGCAAAAATGTATTTGATTTTGTCGTGGGTGGTGTAAAAATCCCTATGATAATTGACTCTGGTGCAGACGCTAATATCATTAGCGAGGCAACCTGGGTTGAAGCACAGAAAACTGGAATCAATGTTGAAAATTTAACTCCAGAAGCAGATCGTAAATTAATCGCATACGCGGCGAATGAACCGATGAAGATTGCCTGCATGTTTTGGGTAGAGGTACAGGCTGGGGCAAATCAGGTGGAAGCGAAATTCTATGTTGTGGAGCAAGGGCAACGAAATCTGCTGGGAGACACAACTGCCAAATTGCTAAAAGTGTTGAAGATCGGATTTGATGTGGCTACAATCCAAGAGCCGCTCAAGATTACCTTTCCGAAAATGAAAGGCATAGTTGTTGAAATCCCTATTGATAAGGAGATACAACCAATCCAACAAGCATATAGACGCGCGCCAATCGCCTTGGAAGAACAAATTTATGAAAAGTTGAAATACTTGCTAGACATGGACATCATCGAAAGGGTGAATGGACCCTCTCCGTGGGTCTCACCGGTTGTTCCAATCGTGAAAAAAGTGGAGACCTACGCATCTGTGTAGACATGCGCAAAGCAAATACAGCAGTTCTTCGTGAAACCCATCCATTTCCGTTGATCGAAGAACTTTTAAGCAGCGTGAAGGGGGCAGTGAAGTTCTCCAAACTAGACGTGAAGGATGCTTATCATCAGGTAGAAATATCAGAGGCGTCACGAGTAATTACAACATTCATAACAAAGTATGGACTTTTCAGGTAAGGTGCTTTAAGTGTTATTCAATTACTTCGAAATAAATTAATATTATAGTTAACGTGGAACTGATTTCGATTTTATTAATTCACATACAGATACAAGCGTTTAATGTTTGGCGTATGTTGTGCCCCAGAACTGTTCCAAAAAGTGATGGATACAATCGTTGTGGGGCTAGTTGTTGAATTGGGACAAGTGTCAGTTCAATGTAGAAAAGCTAGAGTGTTTAGGGCATGAGCTGTCAGTTGAAGGTATCAGACCAGTAGAAAGTCGGATTTCAGCCATCAAACAATTCCGAATACCGTCTAGCATAGCAGAACTAAGGAGCTTTCTGGGATTTATTACGTATGTAGGAAGATTCATTCCAGACCTGGCCACCAAAACTGATTCTCTTCGAAATATGTTGAGAGGGAACAAAAGGTTCCAGTGGACCAGAGTATCCAACAATCTGCTTTTGAAGAAATTAAAGCAGCCGTGTTAAAAATTGAAAATTTAGGTTTCTTCGATCCCCGGGACTCAACGATCTTGGTAGCCGATGCGAGTCCATCAGGTCTAGGTGCTGTTCTAATGCAAGAAACTGCTCGAGGTGTAAAAAGAGTTATCGCTTATGCTAGCAAATCATTAACGGATTTAGAACGCAAATACTTCCAAACGGAACGTGAGGCGTTGGCGTTGGTGTGGGCCGTGGATCGATTTCGGTTATATCTTCAAGGAGTGACATTCAAATTGGTGACAGATTGCAAACCTCTCGAATTCCTGTTTAGCCCGCGATCTAAACCATGTGCTCGAATCGAACGGTGGGTTTACGTCTTCAATCGTATAGTTACCGCATTGTCTACGAACCAGGTGTAACAAATATTGCAGATGCATTATCTAGGCTCTCCTCGTCAACACCTGAACAGTTCGATGTAGATGGTGAATATCACATATCTTTGTTATCGGAAGCAGTAACTCCACAAGCAATAACATTAGAGGAGATACGTGAAGAATCGCAAAAGGACGAAACCTTATCCGAGGTAATTGAAACATTAAACGGGGGACAGTGGACAGACAGATCCAATCCGTTCAAACCATACCAAACAGAGCTTTGCCAATCAGCATCCATTGTTCTGCGAGGCGAAAGACTGGTTGTTCCAAGTTCTTTGCAACCTAGGATGCTGGAAGTGGGTCACGAGGGCCATCCAGGTATTGAAGTGATGAAACGTCGTTTGCGACAAAAGGTTTGGTGGCCTGGTTAGGACAAAATGACTGAAAAGTTCGTCAAAAGTTGCAAAGAATGTACACTAGTGTCTTCAATGGCACCACCAGAACCTATGATCAGGACTCAGATGCCTGATAAACCGTGGGCTCACATTGCTGTTGACTTCATGGGACCACTTCCTTCCGGTCATAATTTATTAGTCGTAATTGATTACTACAGCCGATTCGTAGAAGTGATTGTAATGAAGGAGACCACTGCTAAACTAACAATTCAGGCCTTGCATGAGACATTCTGCAGATACGGTATTCCAGAATCGATGAAGTGCGATAACGGTCCGCAATTTGTGAGTGAGTCATTACAACAATTTTGCAAAGAGTATGGAATAGAACTATGCCGAACAACACCATATTGGCCCCAAGCAAATGGTGAAATAGAACGTGCAAATCGTGCACTCAAGAAGCGATTACAGATTAGCCAGGAATCGACAAAATCTGACTGGAAGTGGGAGCTAAGAATGTATTTGCTAATGTACAATTCAACACCACATTCAACGACTGGAGTGGCTCCATCAGCTCTAATGTTCGGAAGAGTTCTGAGGGACAAGCTGCCTGCGCTTCCTCGAATTGGAATGAAAATTGGAGGAGAGGTGCTGGATCGTGATAGGGAAAAGAAAATGAAGGAATCTGAATATTCAGATCAACGTCGTGGCGCAAAATACTGTACACTTATGGAAGGAGATCAAGTTGTGGCGAAAAGAATGCAAAAAGAAAACAAACTTGCAGCCAACTTCAGTCCAGAGGAATTCACTATTACGAAGCGTTCCGGAACCGATTGCACACTTCGGTCAAATGATACCGGAAAACTTTTCCATCGCAACGTATCTCACTTAAAACCACTTACGGCTAAGGCTAGTGACAATCTCAGTGGAACCCCTACACCGGAAAATCCAGGACCTGCAAATAAAGCGGAAGTTGATACTCAACTAGCTATACAGAACAAAAGAAGCAAATTGAACGACCTCAGCGCATCGTTAATCGACCGAGATATTTGAACGATTATCAGCAAGGAGCAGTGGAAGTACAAGTCCATTGAGAAAAGGAGGAGTGTAGTGATCTGATGTTAGAGTGTAATAAATGTAGTGATCTGATGTTAGAGTGTAATAACGGCTGAGTGTAATGCCAACAGTTCAAGAGAGGGTAGCGAAAGCGAAAGAGAGAGAAGAGCACCACTTGTAATGGAAATAGAGAATAAACGTATCACTTTTAGATTGACCATCGAACGGATAAGTCGTTTTAGTTTGTGCGGTCCATTATCCAAACACTACACTGCCCACCATCAACAACAAACGAGGTGAACTTTTTTGAATTCTCGGCAATATTTACATGATAAAAACCGTTTTTTAAATCTAGACTGGTAAAGTAACGCTTATCGCGTAGCTTGAGGACTAGATCCTCGATGACTGGCATCGGGAAATTATCACGCTCCACTAACTTGTTCAGTGGTTTATAGTTTA